>NC_064408.1:70348125-70650937 GCF_023375975.1 Astyanax mexicanus | reverse complement strand
AAGGTTTCAGTTGTCTATTCCATTTTATTGTTATGATCTGTTATTAGGCTAAATGATACACTTTTCTGAGTATATCATTGGTTCATAAAAACACCAACCAACTAAACATTACAGAAAGTGTAATGAATAGGGGTATATGAAAATATCTGTATACATTTTCAAAAACACATTTTACATTTTAATTATTAGTTTAAATGTAAAGATTGATATTAGACAGCGGTTTATTTTGTGTTGTGTTTAAACCCAACCTACTAGATAAGTGCACACTAGCGTTGTACTCGGTCATTAAATCCCACTGTTCTAATTGGACAAAAGTAAACTATTCTTTTACTTATATTTTATAAATATGGTGTTTTTATACTATGACCATTATGTTTTTTACAATTTGATTTCACCAATTCCAATACATGACGATATATTGAATTATAACCTCTGTTTCAAGATACTTTATGATTTTTTTAAATGGTCAGCTACCATTATAGCAGTACAGTGTTGGCAGGGTTCTTGTACCATTTTAAATGTTACATTTAATACTTCTGAAGTCCTTTTTTAGACCACAATAAAAAATTTATTTAAGACCCAAAAATGTAGTCATATTTTCTTTGGAAGAAAATTTGTTGTATTGGAAATCAAAACAGCTAACTCATCTCTAACGTTACTATGTTATCTAGCTTGTTGCTAATGTTAGCTAGTTTGCAGCTAAGCTTAGTTCTTTTCCTTGTAACGCAGTTAACTCACCACTAATGTTATTATGTTAACATGTTAGCTAGCTCACCGCTAATGTTACTATGTTAGCTAGCTCTCCACTAACCTCAGTTCTCTCCCCAGAACTGTAGCTAGATAACTCACTGCTAATGTTAGTATGTTAGCTAGCTCTCCGCTAACATTAGCTAGCAGTCTGTTAACATTAGTTCTCTTTCAAGTACATTAGTTCTCTTTCCAATGTTACTTTCCAGTAACATTAGCTAACCGCTAAAGTTAGCATGTGCTTTCCCACCGACATTAAATGCATAGTCTGAAAATGTAAAACCTACAGCAAATTTACAGTAAATTTAAGACATTTTAAGACTTTTTAAGGAACTGCAGGAACCCTGGGTTGAGTTTCCCAAATAAGATGATTCTTAGATGGTTGAGTGAGCTTCACACTGAGCACTCTCTCTCTCTATGCTAACATTGTTAATAGTAAGATGCTTTTGGGAAACTGTGGCCAGAGGTAGCAAAGAAGAATGATGAGTAAGCATGTGAACTACAGGTCAAACCACTCAATTCAAAGGCTCAGACAGTGATTATGCCTAGTTGTAGACCATGTTTTCCTTTAAATGGAAAATCTCCATTTAAAATGAGGGGTCGTCCAAGAGTAGGCTTAATCCCTGTCTGGGAAACTGCCCCATCATGTTCTTCTAATAAAGTCTATTAGGCAGAGGCTGCATTTTCAATCACAGACCTGCCTTCTGTTTTTTGCTCTATGGTGTTTACTGTTCATCACAGTTTTCTGCCCATTCCCCTGACGGGCATAAGAGCCAAGATCTATTCATTAGAACTAAAGACGTTATTCTTTGTAAAAGCAAGTGAATAGGTACACTCGACTGTTTTGCTTTAGCTGTATGCACAATTCAAATGGGAGATGGATGATTCACATGCTTAACAGAGATAGCACACTGCACACCAAGCCAAGCCTTTGTGATGAATTACTCCTCAATAGGTCTTACATAAAGATAAGCCTGTTAAAGTTAAAAATACTGACATCTGCACACCTATTTAGTGAAATCTATTAGCCTATTAGAGGAAAAATAATGCTGAAGTGTACAGCTAAAGATTAGGCAGATTTTTGATCTTGTGTTGCTCACCGTTAAAGCCACCCTATCTTTGTGTGCTTTTCATGTATTTCATTTTGCTTGCATCCATTTAAGTATTTCCCTCATTGTGGCTGTGAGGTCACTGTAATAACTCTGCTTTTGATGATGAGGAGCTCTTATTGTGTAAAGACTCAACCATCCTCATGTAGTCATGAGTTGCGCCAGAGATGTAGCCATCTCCATGGCAACAGAAGCCTAGTAGAATAGGTTGCTTACAAGTTCTGGTGTCTTGGCATGCTTCCCTGTCATGGCGCTGCACATTTTCAGCCAAAATCTAGGTGGGGGGTCTATAAATCAAGGCTCACATGCTGACAAAAGGTCATGACGTGACAATTATCTACAGGCCGGGAACGTCTGTTACTTGTTTGTCAGGATCTGAAATCAACCAACTGGTCTACATACAGATAATGTCCAATATTCCCAAGAGCTCTCCTTACCAGGACTGGCTGTTTTTTCAGCTCCATAGCCCACCTCGGACGAGTTCTCTGAGGGGATGCTGTGGATCGAGGACAGGGGTATGTCAGCGTCTGTGCTGGTGAGCCAGGTGGATTCTGTTTCTTTGGTCCAGCTCTCCAAGTAACGCGGCTCCAAAGCATCAGTCCTAGAGCCTCCACAACCCATGGCTCCTCCTCAAACCCGGGGTTGGCAGTGACAGTCAGTGGGTTGGTTTCTGCATTGTTATTATTATTATTATTATTTATTTTATCTTGATATCAAGTAGATCAGTAAAACGTGATGCTTTGACTGGCAACATCTTCTGTTGTCCACACATGGTACTACATTTCCCCAAATATTTTCGTGCTCACTTAACTTATATTCGTACAAAATATACTGTTGCTCAGACTTTTGTTAAGGCTTTCTGCTCCATCAACTTGATAAAAATAGTCATTCAAATGTTTTGCAAGTTAGATTTTTTTAACAGTCCTGTGGTTTCTCTTTGTTTTAGGTCCAAAGCCTTTAAGCCGTTTTGATCTGTGACACCGCTGCTAGAAAAACCCTGGGCTTTAGAGTTCCTGATTGCCATTAGCTTTCCATTGATCACATTGAATTGTCAATGTATACACTGAAGTGTGGTTTCTTTCTGTGGAAGAAAAAAGCCATTGTTAGATATGCACTTACAGAGTTTTACACAATGTCAACAACAGTGATACTAATGCTAATGTTAAATAGCCTATGAACACATGTTTAATAGATACAAGAGTTAAGACAATACATTAGATGTGATGTAGTAAATGTGTAAATCATTTATTCTGAGTTACGAGAATGGATAAAGTAAGCCAATGCCTATTTAAATCCCTTATTTTTTTTATTTCTTTCTTATATTTCTTTCAGTACAAAAAAAGATGCTTCATGATAAATACATACAGTACCACACCTTCTCATTCATGCTTTTCTTTTCTTTATGTCTTTATTTATTTATTTCCCATGCGGTAGAATACTATTAAAGACATGAAAACAAAACAAAAGCTGGAGCTTTTCAGCGTGAAGGAGAAGCAGCAAAACTATTGCTCAGCACCTTTGGGAACTTCTTCAAGATGCTGTGAAAACTATTGCACTCTCCATCATGAAGACACTGAGATTAAAATACCAAGAGTGTGCAGATCTGTCCTCAACGCTAATCACACAAAAAGATAATCATTTTGCATGTGTTCCTGTATAGCTTTAATGTCTTCAATATTAAACTTACAATGTAAAAATCATAAAAAGAAAGAAAAGAAATTTAATGAGAAAAAAATGTGGCCAAACTTTTTTGACTTTTTAAATAATATATATTATCAATTGAATAATATAATAGAGGAGAAAAGAAAAAAAATGTCAGGGTCTCACACCTTATCTTCATGCTATATAAAGCATAGGCTGAAAGTTGCCATATAGTATAGAATTTACTGGCTTAGTACAAAAAAGCAAAAAAACCACTATTTTTTCTATATTTGTTCAAAAATATCATTTGTGTCTCATGAACATGTTTGTTATAATAAAAATAATAAATTCATAAATAATTAGAAATAATACAATTCAGCTTTGCTGTTGTTGTCCAAAGTAAAGGCCTACTGTAGGTTTAGACAAACCAATATATATATATATATATTTATATCAGGAAATGATGTAAACAGTGAGAAAGCTGTGTCTCTTACAGTGAATGTTATTGTAAACACAGATCACCACCACTGGATGGTGGACATCCTCCAGTGTCTCCTCCACATACATTTAACATCACTGTAAACAACTGACCGAGTGTCAGATTTTTTTTACTGCAGATTATAAACAAAAAAATCATATTCATTCATACACTGAGAAATAAGAGCCGTTCAGGAGAATCACACAGAGAGACAGACAGACAGAGAGAGATATAGGCTGTGTTTATAATGTTATGCTGATTAGAGCCACTCCACACACTGCTCTGTGACTCAGGGCTGAAGCTGGTGAAGCAGTAAGGTTTATAAATGATAACTTACTGTGATTTCTGCGCCTTTTTAGCCATCTTAAGCGTTTTTCTGCTGTAAATCCGAATCCGGCAATAGAGCTTCACAGCAGCGCTAATCAAACAGCAGCAGCAGCAGCAGCGCTCAGCTCCTCCAGCACGACACTCCCCCTCAGCCCTCAGTGTGTACGAGGAGCTCCCTCTCCCTCTCTCTCTCTCTCTCTCTCTCTCTCTCTCTCTCTCTCTTTTTCTACGTCACTCGTGTGTGTGGTGTATGTGTGTGAGTGTGTGTGGTGTATGTGGGCTTTTTTCACAGAACAGAGCGTGTAATTACATTTCAGCTCGTACAGAAAACCCTCGCCGCGCAGCCGAGACAAAGACGCGTGCAGTGCCCACGATCCTTCAGGTACCCAGCCAGCAAACACCCTCTGAATCATACCATAACTCTATAGCTCTATCTACACATTACAGCTAATAGAACACGATGGAAGTTTTAGACAGCTGAAAAATCTCATATGCTAATGACCAGCCAAAAAAGTGTTAAATAAACCAGAATATATTTTAGATTTTAGATTCTTCAAAATAGTAACCTCTTGCTTAGATGACAGCTTTGCACATCTTGGCTGGATTTTCTCAGTCAGCTTTATGAGCTAGAGTCACCTGGAATGTCTTTCAGTTAACAAACTGTGCTGAACTCGTCAAGAGTTCATTACTTAAATTTCTTGCTCCTCTTAAAGAAGAACTCTGGTGTAAAATGGATTTGTGGTGAAGTAAAACATGATAAAAATTACTTACTTTTGATGAATAGCCCACTTCCATTCTCCCACAGCATTTTGAGATCCAGAAATTTTAACAGTTTGTCCAAACACCCTTCAGACTGGTTGACACGGGGCGCTTTTTACACCATTATCCAGGCTCAAAGTAGCTCCACACCTCTTTGCTAAAAGCAATTGTTTACATCCCATAATGCTAGCTTCAGCTCCGTGTGCCGCCATCATTGTACTGATAATGACAGAAATATATACATAAATTCCACATAGCCTGCCTCCTGGTGCAGGCTGCTACAAACTTTTTAAATTTCTGAATCTTGGAATGCTGAGGGAGAACAGAGGTGTGCTGTTCATCAAAGGTAAGTACTTTTTTATCATGTTTTACTACACAAAAAGTCCATTGTATATCAGAGTTTTCCTTTAATGTGTTTGAGAGCATCAGTTGTGTTGTGAAGAGGTTGAGCTGGTATACAGTAAATAGTCCTATTTGAGTAATGTTCTAATCCATATTAGAACTATTCAACTATGTAAAGGCAAAAATACTCTAAGAAATGAAGGTTAGTAACTCTGAAATACACTGCCTGGCCAAAAAAAAGTCACTCACTAATATTTCGCTGGGCCTTTTGATTGCAGCACGCATTTGCTGTGGCATAGTTTCGACAAGATTTATTACAATCCAGTGCATTAATTTTTTATCTAACCACTGCACAAAGTCTTCTCCAGCACATGCCAAAGATTCTCAATGAGGTTAAGGTCTGGACTCTGTGGTGAACAATCCATGCGTGATAATGATGATCTCATGCTCCCTGAATCGCTGTTTCACAATTCCATCCCCATGAATCCTGACATTGTTATCTTGGAATGTCATCAGGGAAGAAAAAAATCCATTGATGGAATAACCTGGTATATATTCAGTATATATAGAGAGTCAGCTGACCTCATTTTTTCAGCACATACTGTTGCTGAACCTAGACCTGACCAACTGCAGCATCAAACCCAAATCCTTTACATAGATAAATCCAGGTGGTGACTTATCTTTGACCAGGCAGTGTATTTCAAGAACTTTGAAAGCCGTCTTATCAATAGAGAAGGTGTGTCCAAACTTTTGACTGGTACTGTACTACTGTAACCATTTTCTTTTTAAAGTTTTATTGAGTACAGTTTGAAACATTCATTAGAATACAAAAAAGGTGGGGAAAAATGGTAGATATTTGCATTTGTTTGTAAACAACAGTAACTTCCTAAGACTGTGATACTGTATAAAATAATAATAATGTAACAACACATATAATGCAACAAAAATTGTGTTATGTAAGAAAAAACGCACCACAAAACTAAAATTCTGTATATTTTCAGTGCATGCATATACAGTATACTGCAATTATAAAAAAACAGCCTTAAATCTTCACAGTAAATAGCAAAACAAATACAGACACAATACTGCTATTATTAGTATCTGTTTTTATTCATTATTAAAAAAAATATGTTGATGTTATTGTATACGATACAATATGGCATACCCCTAGTGACAGCCTGGTGTTGATAAATCCTAAACAGTGGAATATGTGGACAATGTTGTAGCAGTGGTGAAATGGTAAAATGGCTTAATTGTGCAGTGTATGGGTATAGAAACATGACTGGTAACACAACTTAGCAGCATCACCTTGACTGAAAGTTTTGAAGAATGTCTTGAAGAATGACTCTGCTTCTTTATAATGTCTTCCTGTGGCAATTGTGGGCCTCTAGTGGAAGCCTCCAGTGACATTTACAGTGAGTTACGTTTACTGTGCATCCGGTTGTCTATACAAACCAGCCTAAACAAAATTTAACATTCATGATAGAAATGGAGGAGTAATTCGAATAAAAGATTATTAAAAAGTTTTAAGCTGTTTGTTAGGAACACTGAAGACATGGACTCCCAATTTTAGACAGTAAGCAAACTGTAGTCTTTAAGTAACACTAACAAAATAGTAGTGAAATAAAAAAAGGGGAAAAAATATAATAGTCAGACAAAGCCAATTTGCATGTCTAGCAAATAAATACACTAAGGCAAATGTTGCTCTTTAATGTGCCCTGGTCCCCTTCTCCTGAGGCTGGGGGCTTTTGTTATGTAGATGTAATAAACTTCTAAAGCTGGCAATAGCCTGTAGGCATTCAAATTTATTGGTGAACAAACCTATTTCTGGATTGTAATCATAGTTTAATAAATATTGTTTCTAAATGCAGTGCATCAATCAGAGCTTAATTGTAAGCAAGCAAGAGCCCCCTTTCAAAACTAATTATGTCGGGCACTTTTTTCTTTTGATTGATGGCTCTGTTTTTATTCTTACTCTGCTCAGCTGACACAGCCCTGAAGAAAAGCTTTATTGGTTTTGTAATGTAATAAAAATAAACCAAGATTTTATTCATATTGTATTGAATTGACAATGAATAAGCCAGCACAGCAGAGTCCAGAAACCACAATGAAGCAATCTTGACCTCGCCAAATTTAAATAAGATGAGGGCTCAGCCAAATGAAAAAGCTGCTCATAAAAATATGGTTTAAAATATATCCACCTGCCTTCGAATATTACATTTATTGTTGTCAGAATTTAGTGTAAGAAAAAAATATGTTTTATACCTTTAAAATAAATCTTGTTAGCTACTATCATTTTTACACTGCAAATTTTCCTTTATAGTATGGTGGTCCATTATTATTATTATACGTTATACTATGTACTTTACATGTACAATTGTGGTATTTAATATAGATACTTATCTTTTGCTATCCTAACAGAAAATATCCCTAGTGAGTGTGAGGATAGAGATCTGTTCAGAGACCTGTACATATACTATCAAAACAACTGATGCCTACTTACAAATCAATGCTAGATAAAACAGCTAGTTACAGTATAAATACACTACACAAGTTATCAAAGCTTTGTGGTCTGGAAGGAGATAGGTCTTCAATGGGCATCTAAAGACAGCAAGCAACTCAACTATATTGTCATCCAGGTGAAGGAAAGTATTTTAGGATGGTGGTTTAAGCCAACCATATTTGAAAAACTCTTGGTCTGTGTCAGCTTTTAAAAACGTTATTAACAGTAAGGGAGGATCTGGTCCCTTTTCGACTTTGTAGGTTCTGACTTTAAAGGTCTCCTGCTAAAATCCACTTTTTCTTGTTCTTTGTGAAATACTATAGTTGTATATGCATGCTGCATATGAAACTCTTCCTCAGCTTCCATTGTCTGCAGTAGCTAGTAAAGGAAAATATTCAGAAAAATGAGTTGATAAGGAAAAGCTCTGTGTTTACGTCAACTTTTGAGTTCATGGCCTCGCCCACCTTGGCTATGGACCGCCCACAGACAGAGCTGAAGCCGGGCTGCAGCAGAACCGACACTGTCAGCTAAAGAGTTTACAGCTTCTGTTTACACTAGTTAATGTTAATGTATCTTGTGTAAGTAACTATAGGTTTAAATCGGATCTCTGGTTGATTCTGCATTTTAGTGAGACCTTATATATAGACTAAGGAAGCATGGATTGACAAGGCAGCACAATTTGACAGATCAAAATTGGCGCCGTTCATGTCAGATTTTAATATATAAAGCGGACTCTGGGGCTTCAACATGGTGAAACTGCCCAAGCACTAAATCTCCAAGTCTGAGAAAAGAGTTTAGTGAGTTTAGAGATGTAAAATTGACTGTGCGGGAAGGCAGGTAGGCGTTTTCTGCTGCAGTGCTGTTAGCCAATCAGATATGTTTGCATGTATGAATATTCATGAGCAAGAGCCGAAATCCTGTCTTTCTTCAGATACCTCTAATTTTGTGAAATAAAGCAGGCTTATACAGAAACACTGGAGCACTTTTTTAAAACAAAAAACGTCTTATATGGCATTCATTCATTCTAGAGACCACAACTAGACATTTTAAAATAAATGAAAAAATAATGGAATGAGACCTTTAACAGGAATCAAGTGAAGGGAACACAGTAACATGACTGACAGGTTGAACATAGAAAGATAGAAGTCAAGTCTGGCCATTGAGCTCTCACAAAGCTTTTACAAATCTGAACAAATGGGCTTTGGCTTGAAATCAATTTTTTTAATAATTCTGAAAGTCACTAAGAGCCTATAATTTGATCTAATATACATAGTGGTCCTTGATTACCCCAGATACATCCCTGGCAGCAGTACAAACATACCTCAGCTCTAATAGAACCTTTGAAGTGCTGGCACTGTTTCCTCCTGTTCCATTATGAGCTTGTCAAATAATAAATGCTCCCTACCTCAGTCTTCATTTCATAACTCATCAATTCGTCAACAGACTCACTGCCTGCTTTACAGGAATTTCAGAGTAAAGTACGGTCTGGGCTTTTAGATTTGTCTTGTGATGTATATTTCAGTCCAGGCAAAGCATTTCACTTCAATAAATGGCAACCTTTTCGCTTTCAGTAATTCGGAAGCACTGTGATTGAACTGCAGTGTTTACGCGCAACTTGTCAGTGAAAGTAATGGCTGGACTTTAGCTTGCTGCAGAGCTTCCTTTGTGCCGTGGATTAATGGAGCTCCAGCCAAGCAGGCTGGAGCTCCCAGCTTCGATAAGGTAATGAAAAAAGAGAAAAGAGAAAAAGAAAGCTTAATTAAACACGCTTTTAAAGTAGGGCTGCAACTAATGATTATTTTGATAGTCGGATAAAATGATGCTTATTTTTTTTTTAATACATTTTTTTAAATAAATTTTTTTGAAACAGCTGAACATGAGATTTAAAAGGCATTTAAATGTGTACATGTTGTTTAAACGTTAAAAGTACTAATATTTTGTTTGTAAATATGTCATCTGTTGTGTTTGGGGACCTATGGAGACACAGGTTAAGTGCAAAATGTGTGAGTGTACAATTTACCCATCTCCCATTGTGTCCCCAGCACTTTTTATCCCCAGCACATTCTGTAATGCGGCAGTGTTACAAATTAACGATTAGTCAACATTGAAATTTATCGACATGATTATATTGACTAATCTTTGCAGCCCTACTTTAAATGAATTTATTTAACAATACTTAATGGTTTCAGTGTGCATTATTATGCATTTTTCAGCATTGTAAGTTGTCATGTATAAATAGTAAGTATTTTTTTTTTATTGTGACAAAAACACTGTTTACAAGCCTACATAAAACTGTGTTATTTTGCCTCAGAATGAAACACATTTCCCTAATAAACTCTGATTGGCTGGTTTATGTCAATGCAATGGCTCACAAAAGCTTAGCATAGAATAGCTTTGTTTTAAATACTCTAAAAAGACAGTATTTGTGGTTATACATATTATTATACAATTTGTATTTTACAATACAAATATTATTATTTTTACTGTGTAATTTGCCCTGCAGATTGTTGTATACACTTTACTAGCATGCACTTTTTTCCCTATTAAGAATAAATGTGGTGCTAAACTGTGCAACATCTACTGTATTTCTGCTAGACTAAAATAACACCTTTTTGGAGTCCCTGAGAACAAATTCACAGTTGTTTTTTACCCACACCTTTTTTTGTCATTTTATTTTCATCCCCCAATTTTCTACAGTTTAATTTCTTGTTGTTTCTCTTATGTATCTTGAGTCTTATCAGGTAGTTTTGCTGTGTTGTTTGTGCAGTGTGTGTGGTTAGCCAGAAGAAGATTTCAGCCTAGCGTAACCCTTTTCTATATAGGATAACCTACCTTTTGTCCAAAGTGACTTACAATAGTGATGTACAGTGTACACACAGTGACTCTTCTCCAAGGGATCTTTCCCCTGGCTGGCTAGGGTTGGTCTTCTGGCATTGGTCTTCTGGCATGTTTACCTGAAGTGTAAGCTGTACGCAGCTTTTGCAGTTGCAAATATAATGAGTCCAAACTGCTACTAAACAGTTTGGGTTTGTGGAAATAGTGTGGAATTGGTCAGCTCTGAGGAATACTTGTTCACTACATCAAGTTTAGTAGTGTGCAAAGAGATGTTTCTTTAGTTGGCTTCTGAAGATTTTGAAGACAACAAGCAACTCTTATCTGTCTTGTAAAAAGTTTGGTGGTAGAGAAAAGTCTAGATACTTGTTTGCGATTAAACAGCGAATGTTCTGGATCGGCTTTTGAGCATTGCCAACAGTAAACCATTTCTTTACTTTGTAGGCCATCTTAAGAGTTTTTACAGGAATCAAGTGAAGGGAACACAGCAACATGACTGACAGGCCTGAACATAGAAGACAAGTTTGACCATTGCACTCTCACAAAACTTACACAAACCTGAAGAAAATTGAAAAAAATGCTTGAAGTCAATTTTTAATAATTCAGAAAATCACTAAAAACCTACAATTTAATATGTTCTACAGCTCTGCTTTGATATTTTCTTATTAATGAAGACACATCAGTGTTAGAGGTTCATTTAATTATCACTTTCATGTACTGAACAGGGTTTTACAAAATTGTGAATGGAATTGAGGAAGACCCCTACATTTCAAATGAATTCTTGTATGGACCACAAATTAACATTGAAAAACAAACTCTATATTACACATAATTAAAATTGTTATAACTTTCACATCGTGGGAAAATATAGGACAGCACTTTATTTTCCAAAATACCTTGCTTTATCCAAGTCTTCAAAATGGTTGTCCAAACATTTAGGTAATATTCAGTGTTGCAAGATATATAGATCAGAACAATGCCATCTCAGTGACAAAACATTGACCATTAGATGCAAAACTGGTAAAAATCCACATCCTTTCTCTCCAAAAGGGGGCAGTATAGCTCTTGATTTAGAATTCTGAATCCTGCACTTTCTCAGTTGCCACATGTTCATTAGTATTAGTATGCAGGCAGGAGTGCAAAACTGTCAAATCCTTTTAAGTCAAAGGATATTAATTTCAAAGCCATCTTTACTGAAGCGTCCTTTACTGCTCATATCAATAACTCACAGACCTGCTGTTTTTTTTTTCATATTTTTCTTCTGTACTTGTTTTGTTGCTGTTTGTTTTTCTTGATTTGAAATGAACACAGGGCTAAATCATTTGTGTGGTTTTAGTGGACAAATTCACAGCATTAAACTTGATCAGACTAGTCAGAAATTGACCTGTCTATGTATATTCTCAAACCCAAAATCTAGAAAAACATCCTTTCCTTGTAGTATCCAAGGAGAAGCATTTTTTGAGGTTTAGTTTGGAGTGTCATAGCATGTCAGTAACTCAGGTAACATGTGCAGGTGTTGATTGTGTGAACAGACCAACTGGAAAACAGAAAGTTACGTCTATGTCTGCTGGTTCTGGTACTGGACATTATAGTACAGTGTTGTATGTAATTCATTAAGCACTTGGTAGCAGTTCTGATTAACTTTATTAATTCTGACTCATCTGACATTGTGATGCCATGCTTTATTTGGAATATATTTTGATTACCATATTTCTTACATTATAAAGCACACCAGATTATAAGGTGCATTATGCGACACAAGAAACAGTGGTGCTGCCATGTTTTCCTTCTAATTCAGCAGGTCTCACCGCTGGTTGGTGGTGGGGAGGTAACAAACTTAAGTAAAGCTAAGCTAAGTAAACAAACTGTAATTCTTAAAAAAAGACTTCCTTTTAAAGTCAAACGAGCGCTGGATGTTTATCTACACAGACAATACTCAGCTCTGAACGATGAAAGAGCTAGCACTGCCATTAGCGGCTAATGCTAACACTTCTGTATAAAGCTGTGCTTCGGCAGAGTGGCTTTACTGATCCTTACAACCTGACTGTTATGGGTTGTATTATTACATAAGGTGCACCGAATTATAAGGCACACTGATGATTTTTGGGGAAATGAAAGGATTTTAAAGCGCATTAAAGTGTGAAAAATACGGTAGTACTGTCAAGCAATTAGAAGAAAAATTAGTATAGTTTTTTAAATTTAACAAAATTAAATAGATTTTTAGCTGAGGAGCAAACGCTTAACTGACATGGACTTAAAATATCCCTGTAATGAACATTAGTCAGAAACTGTATATTGTATCTTTTACAACCCTATGACACTTTTTATAGTTTGATACATTGATAAAAATTACATAGAGTTTTATAGAAGACAAAGAAGGTATTTTCAGGAGATTTCAGGCTACTTAGATATGTCTTAAAGAGTAACTACACAATTTTTTGATAATTTACCATATTTTGATCAGAAGTTTACTAAGTAAAGTCCAAATGAAATAAAATATTCCAAATATATAAAATTATATAAAAAAAGAATGTTGTTTTTTCAAAATGGCAGACTAGCTATAATGGCTATAATGCTAAATGGTATTACTAAGCTAATTTCTTAGCTGAATTAATGGCTGATGTTTGATAACAGATGGGTTTTACTGTGCTGGTTAGATTAGTATATTCTAATGTTTGATATGATATGTGGAATATGGCTTTAATTCACTTACTCCAGTCTTAAGTTATTGACCTCAGCTGAACTCAGCAGTAGGCTTGCTGCATGTTAGCCCTGATGCTAGCTGTTTCCTGAGCTAAATTCATGTCTGAGGTTTGATAACAGAATAATGTTACTGTGCTGGTTAAATATGGTAAGTAAGTTCTACTGTTTGTTATGATACGTGTATGATGTCTGTACATTACTCTTCTCTTCAGTTAGAAGCCATTTTGTTTTGTTTTTTTTTAAACACATTTTTCTCTAATAAATTGTATAAATAGCATGAGCACTAGGTAGGTTCCATGCTCCTCCAATGGCAGATATGTGTGTTTGGTTATTTTAACTACAGCAGAACAAAACAATCAGTCCTCCAGCAAATTCAGCGGGAACACAGTGGGATGTCTGTTCACCAGCAATAAGTGTAACTCCTGACACACTACACTGTGTGTGTTTTCAAGGTTGACAGGAGGCTCTCTGCCTAGGGTCTGCTGAGATTCCCATCAGGCCTGTCTCCAGAGATACACAGCTCAACTCCTTTAATTCCACAGAGCTGAGCAAGGCCTACTTGGTCTGACGCTAGAGGCTAGGTCCACCTCATCAATCTCAGCCAAACCTGACACAGCCCCTGCACACCAGCAGCCAGACCAAAGCACCCTAGAGGCCTGGAACCCACTTAAGTGTGAACACACACACACACAGTTACCAAAGCAACACTTTTATAAAGATATTTCATAAACAGTACAATTTTTTTGTATGTGTGACGTTGGTACCTGGAAAAAATATGCTGGCTGTGGTCATAGGGTACCCCATGCCCAGCACAATTTTGTCTCTTTCCCAGGAAGGGCTTGGGCATTAACTGATTAGTTGGATCATGTGTAAATCATGGACCATGAAAATTCACAAGATATTAAGAACTCCAGAACCAGGATTGAGAAACACTGGTTTTATAGTGAAAGTTTACCACAAAATCTGATTTGATTTTGTCTTAAATGTAGAGAAACAGCCAAAAATATCTGGTTTCTAATTTTTATGTTTTTATTTTATGCTTGAACTGGATAGAATATGGCGTTTTTGAGTTCTGTATAGTATACTACTATAGAAAAAGCATTCACCTGCCAGTTCATGTATTCATAAATAGTTTCTTGTATTGGTGATGCCAGTTGCACCAGAACAGCACACACTAACACACTACTACCATGCCAGTTTCATTGGAGTGCTGAGAATGGCCCACCACCCAAATAATAGCTGCTCTGTGGTTCTGTGGGTCCTTACCATTTTATATAAGCAGTGTGTAAGACTGGTGGAGGAGAACATGCCAAGATGGATGAAAACTTTGATTAAAACCAGAGTTATACTTATTTCTGAACTCTTAAAACTTTAGGAATATGAACTTGTTTTCTTTGCATTATTTTTTTTTTGTTATTTCATTTTTTCTCATTCTCTGCAAATAAAAGCTCTAAATGACAATATTTTTATTTGGAATTTGAGAGAAATGTTGTGCGTAGTTTATGGAATAATACAACAATGTTCATTTTACTCAAACATATACATATAAATAGCAAAATCAGAGAAACTGATTCAAAAACTAAAGAGACCTAAATTTTTTCAGAGCTATTTATATATAACTAAGTAAATAGGTAAAAGCCTCCCATTGGATAAATTCTACATAGGTGATTATGTTTCAACTGGCAATAAGTTATTTAACTCTAACTAATGCAGTGATTTGCTTCTCCTTTGTTAAACAACCATGTGGAAAGACTCATCCTGTGATCTTGGGGAAGAAGGGTCAAATTATTGGCATGCATCAAGCAGAGGAAACGTCTAAGATGTTACATTTGCTATAAACCATAGGCTGTGTATAGCTGGACAGAGCATCGTCTCTCAAAATTGAAGCCACCACAGGTCGGGCGCCCCCTGCTGTTCGGTTTCAGAAAGCTGTATAACCCCACCCATCCCCATAGATTTCAATGGCAAAACAAACAACTTTCAATTACGTTTTTTTAATATACTGTAATTCTACCTCCTTTATTTAAATGCAGCAGCTAGTGTAACCTCTGCTTATATTGTTAAATTTTTATATCCCCACAGAATTAGTTTTTAAAAACGTTATTCAGCTCTATTCAAAAAAGGTGTGGTTATTGTAAAAGGGCTGGTTATGGGCGGGACCAATAACAGACCGTCAGCTCCGCTTCGCTCCGCAGTCTGTGACCGCGAGGCAGCCCTCCACAGTCTTTCTCCCTCCTCTGGTCTCTACTGCGCAGACTCAAGTATCAGGATCGTCAACATGGCGAAAAATTTTGGCTTCATTTTCATTAAATGAATGGGAATGGCGACACGGCGTCCATATTTTTAACAGTCTCTGCTATACACCAAATCTGACTTTAGCAGAATTAACAAATGGGTCTCCACAATTTTGAGTTTATAACACTCCTGGATGATGTGAGTCAGTGTCTGTCTGTGTAAGGAACCTCTAATTGAGAACAGAGAATCAATAGAAATCCATTAAGTTTTGATGGCTCTCATTGTGGAAAGGACTGGATCTTTTTATTGCAGTTAATGAAATGTAGAAGCGTTAGTAGAAATGCTGACCTCATGTGCTTACTAAGACTCTGAAAGAATAAAAGAGCTGGGTATTAAAAACCAGCTTTAACCCATAGAGTTAATTTATATTAGCATAATAAATATAACCGGATAGGTTTATATCATTTACTCTGTTTGACTGGATGAAGCCTATGGGTTTCAGCTGGCTGTTGGAAATTCCCTTTATATGCTTGCTCAACTTGTGTTAGATCAGCATAAAATCCACTTTTTCACTTTGTTTTGTGCTGCGCTATCCTCACAAAACACAGTACACAGTAATCCTCTCAGAGCCAGGAACCGGTCCAGAATGGGCATTAGTGGTGGCTTATTGAACAAGAATGCAAGGGAAGTCTGGGTATTAGCACTCATCCAATTCCTCCTGACAGTTAAGAAAGGCAAAGTCTCTCTTCAGAACAAAAAGAACAGCATGGTTCCATAAGACGGTGGATTTTAAAACAAAAGAAGAAAATATCACTAATTAATTCACAAATGCAACCTCTGAAACTTCTAGCCAGAGATCGTCTAAGGCTTAGACTTTAATAGCTTGAGTATGAAAATGTAATATGTGCTTGTTTGCACCACAGTTCTGTATTTCATAAACTTACAGTAGTAGTCAAAAGTTTGGCATACCTCTTCTCATTCAACGAGATCTCCACAATCTTGGTATTTTAATCTCAGTGTCTTCATGAGGGAGTGTCACCTGGAATAGTTTTCTCAGCATCTTGAAGGAGTTCCTAGAGGTGCTGAACAATAGATTCTGCTTTTCCTTCACACTATGAAGCTCCAGCTCATCCCAAATCACCTCAAATCTCCATCAGTTTGGTATAGGTCAGGAGATTGTAAAGAACAAACACTTTTTGAATACGTAATTTCATATGTGTCCCTTAACTGTTTTTATGTCTAATGTTAATCTACAATGTAGAAAATAAATGAAAAAAAGAAAGAACATTAAATGAGAAGGCGTGTCTAAACCTATCAATGGCATTGTATAAATTGTATATTTCACAGTTATGTATTTGTAAAAGTACAGCATTTTATTTTAACTCCTGAATGTTTTTGCCAGTTTGTATGCCTCCACTCTGTGCCTCAGGAGCTGCTGCCAGACCAGCATAATTCTCTGCTAAACTCAGGAGCTGGCATGTGCTATGAGCAAAAATGTGACTTGAATAGGTGTGACTGTTCCAAAATGTTTTTTTTTTTTGTGAAAGAATTTCAAAATAAAGGAATTTAAAGTTGAAATGTTTAAACTCAAAAATGAAGTGAATCACATCTTCAAGGCTGCTCTGTAAATGGGGATATGGGTGTGAATGGACTCCCATAAATAAAGGCCACAGAGAACCATGAATATAAAGAAATGTTAGTGTGAAGAACATTGGTAAATAATCTTTCCAACAAGCCTAACCCTTCAAAAGGTTCTTTACTTTTAGACATCCTGTAATGCTCAGGCAGTAGTCAGACACGTGCAGATGCAAATCAAAATATACTTTATTAGATTAAGTTTTAGGCAAATAGGTAGTCAGAATGAGCAAAGGTCAACATCGGTAAACAGCAGCAAAGAGGATAAAATATACCAGAAACGAAACACAGTCCAGAGGTCATACACAGCCAGGCAGTATCAGAGGGCAGGCAAAAATACAAAACAAGATAAGGCAATAAGATAACGCTTTTGTATGAGGATAAATCCGTCAATACTCAGCGAGGCGTGAACTGGAGGGAGTCCTTTAAATAAGGCCTAGAGCAGGTGTTGTCAATATTCAGGTGATCTTCCTCATGGTGCCGTGTGTAGTGTCATGTGATTGGGAACAGGAGTAATGTCAGTGTGTGGTGCGTTCTGGGTAGTGTAGTCTGGAGACTGGAGATCGCTGGTGGAACTAAGCGTGGGAAAGACAGGAGCACTTTCAGTGCTGGGCGTGACACGTCCCTTTTTCAAGCATTACTTTTTATGAAACCAAAAGTGTTTTTTTTATGACATCACTCACAGAATCCTTCTGGAGAACCTGTATTTTTTAAGCAGTGTACATTAAACTTTGAGATACAGTAAGTAATCTAATACACTTTTGGTTTAGTAGTGTACCTCAGTAGTGTAAAGGTGTCGAGGTATTATCTTGTGGGTGTGGCTGAACATTAGCCAGAATGCTTATGGCAAGGTGGGGTGAGTTTGAGTGCGAATACATTGTAGAAGGCATTGCTACCTACAGTGTACAGTGCAGTGGGTGGTAATGATCATGATCGGCAGCATCTGTCTAGAAATGTTCATTGAAAAAAGACACTGTTTTAATCTGTTGTTTTCAAAAGAAACAGTGAATAAGATAGATCGTTGTAAAATATAATTGTTGTACAAATAATTACATCTTAATGATATCACATTTTTCCATGTTTCTCTGGAGTGCTTTCTATTTTCCTTAGTCCAGTTTTTGCGAAATATGCCTGATTTGAATTTCAAGGACGGAGTCCATTACAAATGCCCCCCTTCAGTCCTATTTGCAACTAATTCTTTACTCTCCGAGAAGAAGAATAATGATGTGGGACTATCTTAAAAGCTCCATACAGTGCTGCCATCATACCCTGCAGGCACAACAGGTGTTCTGTTCTGAGAGAGAAACTGTGAAAACCTCTTTGTGCAATTAATCTACTCACCATGGGTATCGTGATGTCTGGTGTGAATGATTTTTTGTATAGTGGAGGCAGTATTTTATGCTATTGCCTTCATTTCTAAAATCAATTCAAGAATCACGCTAAACTGCAGAGGATTTATCTAGTAATTTTGTGGTGGAAGAATGGACACTTTTTCAGAACTGCTAGTGGCTTTTCACTACACATGTTTGTGGATGTCTACCATGGCGTGAACAAAAGAGAAAAAGAGGTGTTAATGCTCATCATGCTGGAAAAGGTTACACAACCATCTCTAAAGAGTTTGGACTCCACCAATCAGACAGATTGTGTACAAATGGAGGAAATTAAAGACCATTTTTACCCTCCCAAAGAATGGTTGAGCAACAAAGATTACTCTAATAATAGTGTAATGCTCTTATAAAAGTGACAATTTCTTCATTGTAGGCATCAGAGCAGTGTGATGTCTCCTACAATCATCTATACAGAAAAGTGTTATTTTATATGTCATAGTAAGTCATTATGTGTTATGGACCACATATCTAAGTTTGTGGAACCTTAACAAAGATATGGATGTGGTTTAAGCAAATGGAGAAATTCAACTGATTTAACTGGAAATAATACTGTTGAATAATGACTTATACTTTGAATAAATTGAAATAGTAAATTAAATTGTGTAAACGTTACTTCAGTGTTTTTCATCAGTATATGATGCACCTATCAATCTCCATGTATATGCACCTGTTATCTTCTTTAGTAGATTACAGTTAATTCAAGTAAACTGCATTAGTTGAGTATATTTGTTGTAAAAAGTGTATTTTTCTTGTCAAAAACATTTTTTGACAGACCTATTGAGGAGAAGGTAAATGAGAGAGATGAATTGAGGATAATCTTGTGCATCATCTCAGCATTTATTCATTTTTGGATGAAAGACATTCATAAACAAATATAGATTATTAAAAAAATAAAAGCACTAGTTTTTATTTTAAAAGCAAGTGAATTGTAGAATTATCATACAAGTCATATAAACTTAATGTGAACAGCTAAAAATAATACCACAGATGTGGTCCACCAACTTTAAAGATAGTGTTGGTTTATTTTGCTCCATACACAAGTAAGTTAAGTAATTAAGTAAGTGAAGACTGTATGTGTTACTATGATTTTTAGGGACAGAGTAATCCTAATCAGGATATTGAATAATGCAGAATTCATGTTGTATGTGATTTTAATTTATGCATTTCATTTGAACAAAGCTTAAGCTTCTAAATACGTAGATACATACTTACTCAATGGCTGCTACAATCCAGCAGGGCTTTCACTTTGACAAATTTTCACACAGCCTCTCACTTTACACCTGTTCGGAAGCTGCATTTTAGAGTTACTACCATTACAGCAGCTAGAGGTCACAGCCAGAGGGCATGAATAGAAATATTAGATCATTAGAAGCATTAGATCCATACCCAATTTACCCTATAGAGACTTTATCTGGTTATGTGTACATGCTTCCAGAAATCTTAAATCTGTCAATCAATACTGCATATGTCCATCTATGAGACAGACCTCTGTCATCACATATTCAGTGAATGTGTATATATTAGAATGAATAGAGTATAGTAACCTGACTGGTCAAAAAAAAAGTCACATACATAATTATTTGTTTGGACTGCCTTTAGCCTTGATTGCAACACACATTCACCTAGACCTGACCAACTGCAGCAACTCCACATTGCACTGCCCAAACAGTCTTGTATAGTATACGCTAGGCATTCCTACCCTGATGCTCCATCACTCTGGAACAGGACAAATCTGGACTCATCAGACAACATTACCTTCTTCCATTGCTCCTGAGTCCAATCTTTATGCTTCCTAGCAAACTGAAGCCAGAAACTTTTTTTTGGTTAGTCTTACTGAAAAGTGCTTTTCTTAAACTTAAACAGTTATTTAGTCCCAATCTCTTGAGTTTCCCAAGCATTGTGCATGTAGAAATGCTCTTACATTCACAATGAAACATATCCATGAGTTCTAGTGCTGTTTTTCTACACTTTGATTTAACCAAACATCTGTGTAAGAGATCTAACATCTTGCAATTTTTTGACCACATTCCTTCCTCAAAAATTATATTTTCCCACTGTGTTGTATAGTTGGATTCCTACCTGACTTTAGTAGTTTCAGAAATCTCCTAGATGTTTTATATAGATGTGAATAATTTGACCCTTCTGAACATATTAACATCTTCTCTACGAGCATGTTCAACAATTTGTTACCAGCTGAAACATAATCCACCATACAGTAATCACCCAACGGGAGGCTCTTACCTATTTGGGTAATTAAATCAGGGTGGTGATTTTTTGGCCAAGGTAGTGTATAATATAATGTATATTGTAAAATGTAATGGTATAATATAACAGCTGTCACATTCTTGCCCTATTTTCTGTCTGTTGTCATGTTTCTCTGTTTGTTCCTCGTGCCTGTGTCTCCCACGTGACCTGTGCTCCTCTGTGTTTCTTCCCCAGTTATTTTCCACTTTCCTGTGTTCATTTGTAACTCCGCCCCTTAGTCCCAGGTGTTTTCTTTGTGTCCACCACTATTTATAGTCTGTGTTTCCTTCTCGTGTGTCGATCCTTGTTGGTCCTTGTGTTTTTCCTGTTTATACTTAGTTCTGTTTTCTTTGTTAAGTTTATGTTTATTTTGTGTTTGTTTTCGTTATTAAATGTATTTTTGTTTGCATTTGCGTCCGCCTCCGCATCCTCCCTGCTCCAAACCTGACAATAGCAGTGCTAAGTAATGTTTTATATGAGTAAAGATTTATTTATATTTATTAAATTATTTTTTTGCTGTTCCTGATGCTGGGGTGAATGGTGAATAAAGGTCTCTACCAGTGGGTCGACATTTTAAGAGAGAACTTGTTGGAGGTTATTACTTAATTTATATTTATATTTTAAACAATCGTGACAATTGCTTAAATAATATGGTATATCTGAAGATATTACTCTGCGAAACAAACAAAACTTTCTTACTAAACAAATTCACTAAACCCTGTTTTGCTGACGATCAGTACGTGACAAAACAGATTTGTATTGCAGTGAAAGGGCTGGAACTTCTGAGTGGTAGAAAGGGAGCGTGTGATGAAGAGAAGGTGTTTAATGCTGAGTTGTTGTTGTGTTCTATAAAGATGGTGACAATATGATCTCTAAGTTCCATTGTTGATGAATGCTGGGTGAAACTAGAACAGACAGGCAAAAACAACAAGAGCAGCATTCCCCCGTACCCAAGCACAGGGCTCATTTTATCTCTTAAATGGAGCTGGAAACCGCATGCAGTCTTACAGTTTAGTGTGCATTATGAAGGCATTGGCATTACTTGTGCAAAGCAAAAGAGAGAGAGAGAGAGAAACAGAGAGAGAGAGAGAGAGAGAGAGAGAACAATGATGCATCAGGGTAAAAAGCTTTTTTCCAGTCAGCTGGTGAGTCGGTCAAGGATGACAGGCAAATGACCCCGGACTGACTTGATGTGCAGACTCATCAGGGAGCTGACAGAGTGAGATGATCTAATGCCCACTAGATGTGTGTGAGTACTGCTGGACCTCCTCTCCTATTTTATCCCAGCACTAGAGTTTAGGCCACGTTAAACCTGTCAGTGATTTATAGTGCTGAGTTTCACTTGATGGACCACAAAGCCCTGCATTACTTGGCCCCCGCAGTCATAAGTGCAGAATGAATTCTGCATTGGGTGATAGAATACTTGAAACAGACTTTGCCAATCATCTCACAGGCAGACCTCAGCCTCTTGAAGATGAGACTGGGACCCTATGATTTATACATCTCGTCTTTATGGATTTTAGTGAATCAGCATCACAGTTTTTAGTGAATCCTTCATTTAAATCACTCTAAATGTCATCTATTCAGATGTAATAAAAGGTGTGATAGCACCCCGTGGCATTTCATCACAGTTCTTAAAGGTGTTCTGAAATGGAAAACTAGATTTATCTTGTCATAGTTAAATAATAAGAGTTCAGTAAATGAAATGTGAAACACTGTTGTTTAATCTTACAAAATAAAACCCTACTTATATTAGCAAACCAAAATTGTAAGAAGTTTGAATTTTTTAATTGTGTAAAAAATGTTTGAATTGTGTAAAAAAGAATTAAATGTAAAAACCTTTGTATAAACGTGATTAAAACAGAAAGCAATGATTTGTAAACCTTGTGGAGCCATCATTTCTTCACAAAAGAACATAAAACAGGAACATTAAACACATCTCACATGTTGAATTTAAGCTATTTTATCATTTAATAAAAATCATTAACTCAGTTAGAACTTCATACCAGCAACACATATAAAAAGGGTTGGGACTGGGCAAAAAAAGCCTGGAAAATTAATTTATACTAATAGAAAAACAGCTGCAATATCAGCAATTCTCAGTTTTTTATTAAATAGTAAAATGTTTCACTTATAACATGTGACATGTTTTCTGTATTGTCAAGTGAATAAAACATGGGTCTATGAAAGTGTTTGTATTTATCATTGCATTATGTCAATAATAAACTACTGTTATTATAATATTCCTATTGCATTATTGCAAATTTATATTTAAATTGAAATTGTGAAAGCAACTGAGAGAATATGGTTATGTTAAAATACTGGAGAAACATTATGTTTCCATCTAACGTAAAAATAACAGGGTTGTATTTATCGTCGCTGTCCAATGAAAAACACTTATCTCCAAAACAGCAACTTTACAGGAGAGAGAAAAAGTAAACTTTCAAATTTTGAAACTTTCAATTTGTCTGTTCAAATTATGTAGTAGTCAAAGAACAAACCTACAGTACCCAACACATGCTTTATTTTGCCATTAAAATTAGTAATGGTGTACAACAGGGCTCCATTTCCAGACCAGTATGCTTGTTTTTTCCCCTTAAAATCTATAGCAAAAGCAGTACAGACACTCTAGATTAAGCAAAACCCAACAGAATCCCTTTATTAATTTATGTAGATTGGTGTTTCTTAATCCTGACCATGAGAGAAAACTTGCTCATACCGTTTCAAGTGTTTCTTATCACAACACACCTGATCCAGCTGCTGAAAAGCTTGATAATTAACTGATGAGTTGGATCAGGTGTGCTGAGGTAATAGCCCTGTGCCCAGCAGCAGGATTAAGAGAATTTACCTCATTCATTTGCATAGGGGCAATGAGGCCAATAGCAAATGTGTTGATATCCTTGAAAAACATGAAAACATTTGGAGAATAACACACACACACACACACACACACACACACACACTCAGACCCAGACAAACCCTGTCACAGCTAACAGTCTTAGATCAGATGTCCGAGAGCCCGGAGTCTGAAGGATTAACAGATTACATTTGTAATCTGAAAGAGACATCTTCAAGAGAGTGTGACTAAATGGGATTTCACATTTTATACTTTTTTATTTCTTGTACTTAAACAGTCTTGTGTTTAAAGGCAATTATCTTTGAAACTATTTTTAGATGTTATTTCTGTTTACTTGCAATCAAAACTAAATCAAAACAGTAAAATGTGTTTTAACCCTTGAACACTAACAATAAAACACTGTAACTCCATCACTAACGTTGGATTAACGCTGTATGACAAGTTTTGGAACCTTTTTTAATTTTACAACATACAACATCACATAAAATAAAACAGGTACCATTGATGGCCCTCTAAAAAAAGCAGAAAAATATTGGACAGGTAATTTCAGGTAATGTCCTAACAAAAAAAAAGAATGCTGCTGGGAACTTGGTCTTTGTTCCACCCATTTCTGGGACATGTGAGCACAATACACAAACACTAAAATCAGGTGAATTACACCTATTATATATGTTACTTTCTATCACTAACTGCGGATCAAAATCACCCGAATGCATGATCTTGAAAAAATTATAGATAGGAGGAGGAAATCAACCATAACATTAATGACATCAAATAAATTTCACATGAAAATATTGTGTGGTTAAAAATCACCCAGTGTTAACGTTCTAGGGTTAAATTTGATTTAATCAGGTAAATTTATAGCTTCTTAATTTAAAAATATCAGTAAACCTGTCACTCTTACATTTAATTGTCCCAGAAATAACTGCAATAAATGAAGTTATTGTCATTTGATGAATATTTTATGGCACTAATAAAATGATAATATAACATAACAATTATATTGCAGTTACACACTTTTAAGGAGCTACAAATAAAAGGAAACAGAAAATAGTGAGAAAAAATAAGTGAAAGACTATAGAAAGTTATAATTTATATAAAACAACATTATGCTTTTTTGGTTCACCCGCTGGAATGTTAATAATTTTTTTTTTTTTGTAGTTTTGTATTTTTATTTAGTTTATTTAGTTTTTTTTTCTTTAAGAACTAAGACAAAATACATTTGTGTCTTTTATGCATTTGGTAAAAAAAAAAACTGTCAAAATGAATGAAAACCTAGAAAATTCTATTTTGTTATACAGCCTTCAGCAAAAATGTTTGTTTTTTCATTCATTTTTATATGAACAACCTGGAAGTAAGTGTACAATATTCAGATCAGCAAAAATTATGAATTTCATGTGCATATATTTTAATCTAATTCAATAACACAATGATCGAGACAGGCCTAATTATAAGCATTTAAAAATGTAAAGAAAGATTCAAAAATAATTATACAATTATAAGCTGGGGTCAGAACCAACAGAGTGACTGACCAGACCTTTTGTACCACTTGGTGGCATTAGTGGAGCATTCAGGCTGTGCAGTGCACATCAGATGACCCATCTCAGCAGAGACTATAGTGCTCTTAAAGCATTGCATCATTCAGTCTTACCAAATTTGATCATTTGATTTCATCATGCATATGTAAGTACAGACACTGAAAGCTCTGAAATATGCTCTTTCTTCACACACGTCCATGTCTCAGTCACATAGACTTGCTTAGTTCTGATCAAAAGTTATATACTCTGTCCTGGGGCACCAAATATGCAGACACTTTTAGTCTAGATTAAAGTCTATTAAGAAGCAAATAAAATCTGCAGTGTGACCAGTGAGGACATTTCTTCATGGCCAGTTACACTGTTGTTAAATATGAGATGTGATAGACATATGATACATATATTGTGTTAACCCTCTGCATCTATTACAATGGACATCATGTATTTTCTTTATATTTAAGTGTTTTGTTGCACATAACACTATTTAAGAGCTGTTGTCCATCAACGAGTTTATAAACCAATGAAACAGGAACTTGGCACAGTAGTGTTAGAACCACTGAGGCAAAGTATAGGCTAATTTTTACTAATTCACTGTGATTTCAAACACGCTTTAATCAGGTTTTCTTTTACTTTTTAGGAATGTTTTATGAAAAAAAAAACGGGTTGATATGAAATATCAATTTAAAAAATGCTGTATGGATTTTATAGTAAAATATTCTATACCCTAGAGTCTTCTTTTCTGTGTATTACAGACAGAAAACAACATTCTTATTTTTTCCCCATCACTGGAGATAATTCAGGTCTGAAAGGGTTAAAATGAATAGTCATTATATGTTCTCCTAAACACCCTGTCAGTCCATATAAGCCTGTAATGTTTTATATTAAAAAATCTTCTTTTCTCAGATTGATGATAAACGCAACACCTGCAGACATCAATACATTCCTCACTCCCATTTCACAGCTTAAATTAAAGGGTTGGGACCTTTAAATGAAGTCCACCTTAAGTTTTTCAGTTTTTCAGTAACTTTCAGAATATGAGATTCAGAACATTACTAGTTTCAGCTTCTGACCTTCACCTAGCACCTAACTTATTTATGAATTCAGTAGGAAGTTCATTTGCATTAAGTGAGGTAGACAACACAGCACAAAGACTCAATATTACACTCAATATTTTGCATTTTCTTAAGTCTAGGATCTTCTCCAGTCTCAGATGACAGCTATTTGGTAGTAAAAGGATAATACGGTCGAATCTTGTCTAAAATAATACTTTCTGCATTCAAAGGAGACTTGAGAAGATATATTGAAAGATATATTGCTTTTTGTCGTATCAAAGCACATCAAAACTCAACAATTAAACCAAGACCCAAATCTGCTCTTCAGAATAGCATTTTTATTACTTTAATCCTTCTCAGATTTACAAGCATAAAGCAAGCTCCATTTAATCCCATTGAAAAATTATAATAATAAGATGCTGCCTCTTGACCTTTTCTCTGTGAATCTGAGCTCATGCTTCAGTGGTCTCTCACTGCCATAGAGAAAAAAAAAGAATCCAGATAATAAAGCCTGTTTTAAGCACAGCATTGCGTGACTTTTTTTTTTAATTGTAATTCACATTCTTAAAAATAAAGTTTGTGGCAATAACACACTAAATAAACTACAACTAGATATGGAGTTTGTTTTTAGGAACTCATTTTAAATCAAAAAATATATTTTTCCGTGGGGATATGAATAGAAAAAGAGAATATCAAACACAAGGCTGAGAAATAAGATATTGATATGCATGAAACTGCTCTGGTACCATATGTACATGCTTGGAATCTTTGCATCACAAAGCAATTTATTCTATTTAGTGCATACAAGACTATAAGAACAACACATAAGAAGATACAAATTATAAGCCAGTGATTATTAATTGATCTGTGTGACATGAAAGCACAGCTTATACTTTGTGTAATGACAAAATATTGGCTTGAATAATACAGTGCACTACCGTATTTTTCACACTACAAGAGGATTATAATCGGATTATAAGGCGCACTAGAAAAAAATGTCTGTTTTCTGGTCTATTTTCATACATTAGGCGCACCGGATTATGCGACACAGGTATATTTTACGCGACACTAGTTAATAGTATTAAGAACAGGGGTGTCATCATGTTTTCCGTCTAATTCAACAGGTCCCGCCACCCTGTACAGCTAAGCTCAGTTAAGGAAACAAAACTCTAATTCTAAAAAGAATTATTTCAGACGAGTCAAACAAGTCAAATGAGCGCTGGATTTAAATCTACACAGAAAACTGTTTATTTGGGTGAGTAAAGCGCTTCCGTTTATTTACAGTAATCTTAAATTTACAGATGTCTGAGGCTGCAGCATTAGCATTAGCAGCTAACTGCTAGCGGTTAGCAGCTAATGCCTCCCGACAGCGCTGCACTGAGAAACCCTGAGTCTTCTGGTAAGCCAGGGTAATTTTAACCACCGGTTTGTCCCAAGTAGCTTGTTTTAACACAGTAAACACGCAACCTACAGTCCGATAATACTCACCTCTGAACGGCGAACAAGATAGAGCTTAGCACTGTTAGCGCCTAATGCTAATACTGTCGTAAAACTAAACTGAAACTCCTGTATAAAGCTGCACTTCAGCAGAGTGGCTTTATCCCTCCTTACAGCCTGACTGATAAAATTAATACATAAGGTACACCAGATTATAAGACGCACTGACGATTTTTGGTAAAATAAAAGGATTTTAAGTGCGCCTTATAGTGTGAAAAATACAGTATATTGCTTTCTGTTGGCTTCATTTTCTGCTGCTGCATCTTATTATTCTCCCAGAATGAAAAACTCCATTTTAAAACACAGTAATAATACAACCATAATCATATTGTTATAATGCAGTACCATCATCATAGTAATAACATTATTACTTGGTAACATTATAGTATGGTAGAAGTAACATGGTAACAAAACTATAGTAATAACAATACAACAACACAGTTAAACTAAAATAGTAATAACATTAAAATAAATTTGTAATAACACAACAACATTAACATGGTAATAATAGCATTGTAATAAAACAACAATACCATCTATTTATCAGTCTTATTAGTCTGTCAGTCTGTCTTCATTGAAAAAAAGTTTATTTATCGAGTCTTTATTGAATTCTCTAATGTTTTTGTACATTTGTTTCGCTTTGCATGCACTGGTATTTGCTTTGGTAAATGCATATTAAGTTATTTATATAAAGTACTAACTCAAATGACTCCCTTTAAGTAATTACAGGCACAAGACATTCATTTAAATTTTAATTATTAACTCATTGACCTTTTCAGTGCATTGCACTCCCTTCATTTATTCCATCACCCCATACCCATAAAGGTCATTCTATAGAAAAGCTCACAGGGGCGTGAGAGTGTATTCCTAAGAGTGTGTAATAGACTAACGTGTCAATGATTTTAATGCTTCTCTGATTCAGTTTTAAACATGCGAGCCACACTGGATATGGATTTTTTAAAGCCGTAATGAAACTTGACGTGCTCTGTCAAGCTGATGATATTTCCTGTATTAAAATCACTTTTGTATTAAAAATATCAGCTCTATATGAGGAGGAAATCAGGCATGGTATAGGTTTTTTTTTGCTGTTCCAGTGTAAGAGACAGAGGGTTATCTTATTTTAATAGAAAGACACTGACTGATAATAACCAGCAGAGAGAAATACTTTTAAAGACCAAGCAATTGCTCGGAAGGAAACAGATAATATTATTGCAGTCCAATAAAAAAAAAAACAAAGGTACCATTAGTGGTTGTGGATGACCTCAGAATATGTGTTCCATGCATTCAAGAAGTGCTGGACGGTGTACTGGTTCATTCGGTATACTGCGGGGTGAACTTGAACCGGTATGCATTTCTCTCATACCGCCATACCACTAGAGGGCGCTGCGGAGTGCCGTGCGGAACAGAACCGTCAGAGAAGAGAGTCATAAGCTGGTCTAGCTCCGTCCTGCAGAGAAATCAGAACACCTCCTGCTGCTGTTTCTACTGTACGAGTGTTTTTATCCCAGTAAAATAGAGAAAAACTACAGCCCTTTTAAATATATTAATACTGTAGCTTAAAGGATGATTTGAATGTGTTTCTTAACTGGGGAAAGAAGGGAACTGTGGCTGATATAAATACTGTAATCCTCTAATGGCTTCAGGAATAATATATAGTAAATTGATTTTAAACTTGTATCTAACTTGTGCAACAAAGCTTTTGAGAAATATCTCTTTGAATACTTAGACATTTAGTAGTTTAGATTTGTTTATAGTGTTTATTGAACTATCTATTAAAATATTTAATTTTGTAAAGGGAGCCATGTTAAATTTGTTAGCTTATCTGTTTTTAAGGCGTATTGTTTACATTCTTTAGCTGTTTTTTTCTGATAATAAAGTCTGATTTCTTCATATATTGTGTAATTTTGTGGGACACAGTGAATCTAATACTAATCAAAGCCTTAATTTAAAGCCTTGGTGTTTTGTATTATACATACTCCTAACAGTACAATAACTCACAAAACTATATTAAAGCCCAAAAATTATTAAAATATTGCGATATACCGTGAAACTGTCAGAATCTTGAAAAATACTGTGATATGCATTTTTGGCCATACCCCCCCAGCACTACATTTAAGTAATAAAAGTTGAAATGTATACATTTTCATACCTATATATCTGTTTGTATTAAGTACTTAAACAGTTACAGGCTTCAGATTTCAGTTCTTTACTCTCACAATTACATTACTACAGTATTATTCACATCACTTTCATAGGCCCTACAATAGAACCCTGCAGATATACTAAACCAACTGGTTGCCAAGTCATTTACAACATTTTCTGTGTTAAGATTAATAGCTTAACCTGGGGTTTAAGGGAATAGGATGTATACACCATAATTCACTGCACCGCACTGCTGTTGTTTTCCTCTACCTAAAGATTTCTGAGATGTCTCAGTAGATTTACTGCATTGACCAGAAACACTAATCAACCCTCACACCATGCTAGCCTGCCCGATCAATGGTAGTATGTGGTTTAAACAGTTTAAGAAAAACTGCTTGAACGTAGCTATATAGTATGTTCTGTTAGCATCTAATAAGATTATCCAATCTCTTTCTAGACACTTCCACAGTAAAAATATCATGAAAAAGTTCACTTCTTTAACCTCCAGTGCATAGCCAGCACTTGAGTGGTGACAGCATGCAGACCTGTTAAGTGGCATGCAGCATGCTGTGTGTTCAGAGTCCTGTAGGGAAACCTGTCCAAACCACTATCCATTATCAGACCGGGGAAAGCTTCCACGGTAATAGCAGCGGATTGATGAGGCTGACAGCCTCTGGCAGAGGGACATAGAGCTGCACTTTGGGATCTGGCTCCAAAACACTTGAGAACCAGTGGGGGCATAAATCAACACTACCTGCTGGACTGATGACAAAGAAAACCTGGCACAAGTTCTAAACAGAAGTGGAGAACATAACACTTTTGTACTGTTTAAATTCTTGACCCTGCATCAGCAGTTTTTCATGTACACAGTAGCACTGCTTGGTTTTTATCTTCTGTAGTCTGTGGTAAAAATGCTTAATGCTAAAGCTGCCTTGAGGAAAGATACACCAAACTCTTGTAACAAGTTCAGAGTTCAGATTCTCTGCCCGAGCCCACCTCTTTCGTTAGGCCCTGTCAGATCAGGCTTAAGAAAATAGTCTGTGACATAGGCCGACGTTTTTTACTGTTATTTTTTCATTTTATGTAAAACAATGGTGTGATAATCACTATATCGTTGCGGTCCTATGAAAAACATTAATTTTCATTTTTCTAAATTTTTAGTTTACTACATACAGTAATTTGAACAGACAAACGGTCCCTTACACTGTGCCAAAATTAATGTTTTTTATTGGACAGCGATGATTTAACAAAGTAGCAAACCCAGTGATGTGCAGACGCAATGGCCCAATGTGCTTGGGCAACTGCCCTTTTGCCATCCTTGGCTGATATTGCCCTTCCGAGGGAGGGGAAAAAATAATACAGGCATATATGATTTCATATTTCAACAAGATTTTCTTAATTTTGATTGAAGATTCGTAAAACAAAGTTCAGAATTAGACACCTCGAGAGATGGCAAAAGGGAGGGGCGCGGGCGTAGCGGGGGACACGCAGCTCGCTTCACTAGAAAAAAAAAAGCGCAGCACCAACCGGGCAGCGCTTCAGCCGACTAGCAGAGGAGTTTGAAGATACCGTGGGAGTAGAGCGACTGCCCTGAAGGTGAACTTGAAATCAACTTCTCTAAAATCCGATGTCGTCGAGTTTAGAACGTTTAGTGATCCTAAATAATCTGACAGCCACCTACTGTGCCACGTTTAGGTAGCAAAAAAATCCCCGACAGCCAGCTAGCTTGCAGTCAACGATTACATGGCTCAGGTTGTTTTGTGGGAGGCTAACCAAACTAATTTACATGTAGCTGATAACATTTCATTTTATCAAGCAAGATGAATGACGGATATAAAGCACTATTCAAATTATTCACATGCACGTTGTGTTAATGCAGAAAATTTTAAATGCCCACGGAAAAGACAAATACAGGAGAGACTGTTTTTTTTGTTTTTTGTTTCCTGTGCATGTCCCTGAGCAAATCACACTGTAATCTGAACCCTTATAGGATCTTCATTTTTTTGTTACTGTAATGTTCCAGAGGCGGGATGCAAATGCTTGTCCGTTTAATTATTTGCCATTACAAAAATCACAAAAACTAAGACAATGAAACAAATACCAAGGCTAAGAAGCACTGACTATAAAACATCTAATAAACAAACAAACTAAAGATAACAAAAAAGAACTTAGGAGACACAAACACGGCAGGACTAAGGATTCAAGGATTCAAGGAGATTTTATTGTCATTCGCATCACATGTGGTACATGAGGTGGAACGAAATTGTGATCTCACGATCCAGTTTACACCCAAAGAGCTGTTATTAATAGATATATAGATAAAAAAAGAATACAATAAAAGAAATAGAATATACAAAATAGATAGATAAATATCCCAAGAATAAAAAAAATAAATAGAGAGTAGAAAGGTTCAGCAACATGAATTCCAGAGTGCAAGTGTGCTATAGCAGCATGATAATGGGAATTAGAGCAGTGGAGATAAAGTGTCTCAGTGCAAGTAAAGTGACCATGTTGGTAAACAGTAAACAGTAATTTGTCCTTGGTGTCAGTGCAGTGTGTTGTTAAGTGGAGTTTAAGAGTCTTACAGCTTCCGGAATGAAGCTGTTTCTGAGTCTTGTTGTTTTGCACTTAATGCTCCGCAGCACCTCCGGCCTCCGGCCTCCGACCTCCGCAGCACCTCCGGCCTGAGGGGAGTGGGACAAAAAGTGCGTGTGCTGGGTGGGTGGGATCCTTCCTGATGCAGGTGGCCCTTTTCCTGCACCTGGAGGTGTAAATGTCTGTGGTGCTGGGGAAGCTAACTCCAACAATCCTCTGTGCAGCCTTCACCACCCTCTGCAGTGCTTTCCTGTCTGCAGCAGAGCAGCTTCCATGCCACACATTGATGCTGGAGCACACGACGCTCTCCACCACACATCTGTAGAAGGAGGTGAGGACTACGCTCCCGAGTCCAGCTCGTCTCAGCCTCCTGAGGAAGTAGAGCCGCTGATGTGCCTTCCTGACCAGAGTGGAAGTGTTGTTGCTCCAGGTGAGGTTGCTGGTCAGGTGCACACCCAAGTACCTGTAGTTGTCGACCACTTCCACCGCAGATCCTCCAATGTGCAGGGGGAGGTGGGCATGCTTGCCCCTTCTGAAGTCCACAATCATCTCCTTTGTCTTTTTTACATTGATGCAGAGGTTGTTTTCTCTGCACCAATCCTCCAGGTGTTCCACCTCCTGCCTGTAGCTGGACTCATCTCTGTTTGTGATGCATCCAACCACTGCCGTGTCGTCCGCAAACTTCACAATATGACAGCCTGCATGGAGAGGTGAGCAGTCATATGTGAGCAGTGTGAACAGGAGGGGGCTCAGCACACAGCCCTGAGGGGAGCCAGTGCTGAGCATTATGGAGGGGGAGGAGATGTTGTGAATCCTCACAGACTGCGGCCTGTTGGTCAGGAAGTCTAGGACCCAGTTGCACAGGGAAGAGCTCAGTCCAAGTGAGGAGAGTTTGGTTATCAGTGTCTGAGGAATCATGGTGTTGAAAGCAGATGTGAAGTCCACAAAGAGCATCCGAACGTAGGAATCCTTCTGCTCCAGGTCGGTGAGGGCAGTGTGGACCACGGAGGAAATGGCATCTTCTGTGGATCGGTTCTTCCTGTATGCATACTGGTGTGGATCCACAGTGATGTTGATGGTGGCTTTGATGTGGGTCTGAACCAGTTCAAAGCACTTTGTGACTATCGGAGTGAGGGCTACTGGCCGGTAGTCATTCAGACCTGTCACTGTGGAGCTCTTGGGGACCGGGATGATGGTGGCGGTCTTCAGGCAAGTGGGGACAGCTGCCTGGATGAGGGACGCGTTGAAAATGTCGGCCAGGACGTCCGAGAGCTGGTCTGCGCAGTCTTTTAGCACCTGTCCGGGGATGTTGTCCGGGCCGGCAGCTTTCCGGGGGTTAATCCTCCTCAGCGTCCTCCTTACTTCTGCTGGTGTCACGCTGAGGGGCACCTCTCCTGGTGAGTGTGGGAGTCTGGTGCTGGGGGGTGTGTCAGGGTTCTCAAAGCGGGCGTAGAACGTGTTGAGAGCCTCAGGCAGGGATGGGTCTTTGGAGCTTTGTGCAACGTTAGATTTGTAGTCCGTGATGCACTTGATGCCCCTCCACATGCTCTGTGGATCCTGGGAGGAAAAGTGTCCCTGGATTTTCTGAGCATATGCAGCTCAGGATCAAACAAACGATAGCAAACAAACATCAAGATGGTCAAAACATGACAGGGTCAAAAACACAACAGCGAACAAAGGAAAACATGTGGTTTATATAGACAGGTACAGACAGACTAGGAACACATGGGGTAGATAACGAGGGGGCTGTGTTACAATTGACAGGTGGGAACACTAATGATAGCTCAGGGCTAAGGCAGAGACAAGATAATAACAAAACAGGTCTAGAGAACACAAAAAAGAACACAAGACAGGAACAAAAGACCAAGAAAAGAACAGAAACCACAATTAAAGGGTAAGGTGTAACAGTTGCAGAGTCCCATTGTATTTTGGGGCTTTATAATTAGGCAATAATGCACGAGAGCGAGTGCTATAACGTGTAATATTGGCACTGCTGTATTGTGGTCGTAGGCACACATTATAGCACAAACCTCGAGTGTGTTATAGCGATTATTCCACAGTTCCGTTATCGCTGTTTATTAAAAGATTTTGGTGAACCAAGGCCAATGAATCTTAGTTTAAAAAAGTTAGAACTTATTTGCTGTAGCAGTCATTGATAAAGATCGCAGTTTATCCCTTTTTTAAACTCTGCTTTTCAAAATAATATTGATACACACAGTTCACGACAAACACTTAGTCCTCCAGCCAGCATAGAGTTAAACAACACCAATCAGTGCAGTGTCTGACGAGCTCCGGCCAGTGATTAGACCTCCTTGAAACTGATTAAAGAAGATCGTCTGATGAGTCAAAGTCGTGTGTTATCCCTTGCCCTGTAAAGACAATCAGTGTTATCTAATCAAAACTCAATCAGACGCAGCAAACGTAATTATGACGGAGTTGCCCTGGTCAAAATCGTGTGGATACATGTATCATGCCCTGTGTTCAAACTCGGTGTGTTTATTAAAAATCTAGTTTGAAAACACATAATTACGGTGCTGCTGAGTCTATCATGTTTCTGAGCTGGCTAATCATTAATGTATAAAAATACAGTGTGTCTGACCACAGGTTAGCTATGAAACATAAACAGTATTGTTATTTAAAATACAGTACATGGGAGACATTAATAAAAACTAATAATATGTTTTATACAAAACCATATTTTATATGGTTTTAAATATAACTTTAAATGACCATTAGGTATCTTTTCTGTAGTAGTTCTGAACAGTGTGGTGCATCATGGAAATCTGTGTGGGATTTAGCCTCCGACTCTGCACACCGCCATTCCCCCAGTACCTTTTTTACACTCAGGGTTGCCAGGTATATACAACAGCATGCAAACAGTGTGCTGCAGCCATTGAAACTAGCAAGCTGACTATTTTTTTCCTGAACAGGTAATCAATCAGCTTCAGTAAAGTTTCTGTACCACCAAAACAAGCATTTTCCACACTCATGGTTGCCAGGTATAGGCAACACTATGCAAACAGTGTGCTGCAGCCATGGAAACAGGCAAGCTGGCTATTTTTTAATTTTAAATAAGTGTATTTTTAAGTGAATTCTAGAAAAATAATCTATTCTAAAAATCTAATTTTAAATAAAGCAATATGCTGTAAAGCAAGAAAGTTAGAAGTAAAAAGCAATTAGAAGCAGAGGCTTCACTTCTTCCATGTATTTGATTGATGTAAGTATCAGATGAAATCAGCGCTTATTGGGCAATTTAAAACCCAATGTCACCCCTTGTTACACACAGCTTTTTTCTTGTTGTGGAAAAGGTGATCTTTGCTCAACAGTGAATTAAGGTCAGGTTACAGTGTGAAATTTTGCATGCTCACCTGAACAATATAATTCCCCAGTTTCATTTCTACTCTTAGGGTTATCAGGTATAGACAATAGCATGTAAACAGTGTGTTGCAGCCATTAAACCAGGAGAGCTGGCTGTTTTTCTACTAAACAGGTAATCACTGAGCTTCAGTAAGGTTGCTGTTCATAGCTGGGTAATTTACTGTGTAGAGTAGTAGAGGCAGGCATTTTGGAAATTGAAACGTGTATATTCACTGATCAGCTACACAGTAAGACTTGTCTTTGCTTGACACTGTGTGTTAATCTGGCAACCCGTATGAGCTTTGCATCTGGGGAGAAGCGAGTAAAGCTGAAATCTCTATCCTTTGTTTGGAAATTGGACTCTTTTAGCCATTTCACAAACTAACCAACATTTAATTTTGATTGTTCCTTTAAATTATTTATTTTTAAAAGAATAAAGTCAGATTTTGAATAAAGAAATGTGCTGTAAAGCAAAAAGTCAAGCCAGGAGTAAAAAAAGCAATTAGGAGCAGACTTTACTTCTACCATGTATTGGATTGATGCAAGTATCAGATGAAATCAGCACTTATTGGGCAATTTAAAACCCAATGTCACCCCTTGTTACACACAGCTTTTTTCTTGTCGTGGAAAAGGTGATCTTTGCTCAACAGTGAATTAAGGTCGGGTTACAGTGTGAAATTTTGCATGCTCACCTGAACATCAAAGCGAGGGCTACTCTTCTGATCATTAATCACCCTGAGGCAAGCTAATTTTCTGCCTTCCCAGCAGGTCAGTTTAAAAAGCACGCAACCAGAGCTAGTCTTTTTCCCTTTCTCCATCTTAAATAAAACACTTTAAACTTAAAACCAATCGATTCTTGTTTACTGGAGCTGCTTGTGGAGAATTAATTAGCACAGGAATAGCACAGGCATGGACAGAGCAATAGGATTGACATTACTGTGACATTGCAAAATGCACTCCAGACCTACCCAATCAGTAAAGTTTTTATCACTCCGAGCAGCACAGGAGGTGTCTGCTAACTAATTGCTTCAGCTGAAATGTAGATATTATTGACATTCAGTTTACTTACTATTTTCCAATGCATCCATTCTTTATCAGCCATTGTCCATACAGCAGAGTCTGCAGTAGAGCTGCCCAGGCTACTAACTGTTTCCTGTGTAATTGATCTCAACACGCAGTGCTCTTTCTGGAGTAAATCAGACTGAATTAGTCAGAGTTTGATAAATGATGCAAGACTCTACTTATTTTAACAGTCCACTGGATCAATGAAATCGAATGCAGACAGAGAGGTCGAAACCTTTCCTGATGAAAGCTCACAGCATCAGAGTCTGAATCATGTAGGAGGGCCAAATCAGTGCCACTGAACCCTGATATGATTGATTTAGTGCAGGTTCCTATTCAGAATTTAAAGCGATAGTGTGGAAAATAATTATATTTAAATATTAAACATTATGCCTATTATACATACTTAGTGTGTGGATTTGTCTTTTTAATCTTGGCCTGAAACTAAGTGGATAATGTAGCTTATAAATAACAGAAGACAAAAGAAAAAAAATCTGCAAACTGAGAACCTAAAACACACACTACGTTTAAAAAGTTCTAGAATAAAAAACTGTATTTAGCTTCTTGAGGTAGTATTGAGCGTTCAGGTTATGGAAATGATATACCATATACCTTAACTCCACTATGCTCAGCTCCCACTTTGGTCCCAGAGTGTAATTTATGTATGAATAAAACAGATTAATTACCTTGTGAATAGCTTTTCACATGTATTTGTTGACAAGCTAAAGAAACACAGAAGAACAACATCTCAAATGAAAGATGAATGATGACACAGGTACAAGTAAAACTACAGTATTTTAAACAAATAATATTCAGGTTCCTCAGTATTTTTTTACCTGAGGTCTCATGCAGCTCCACTAAAGTACCATAGTGCAAGGATAAAAGCCTACACTCATTCTGTGGGAGGGTCTTATTATCACTGGTTTGCTTTTACAAAGAAAGATTTTGAGGTTACTTGTAGGGCATCTGTTTAGCTATTTATTGCTTTAACCCTTGTGTGGTTTTCGGGTCTGTGGGACCCGTTTTCATTTTTCATCAAATGATACAAAAAAATATTTTTTCTAACTCATTGGCATTGGCTCATTTTTTGTGAAAAACATATATCAAAACACATTTTCGATAAACACACACTGTACACCCCCCCCCCCACACACACATTTATATTACATACAGTATTTTTGGCCAAGGGCTAATAAACATTGCTTCATTTGTAAATTTGAAACTAAACAAATGTTCTACTCATATCTTGAGTTTAATTTATTTTCTTTTACATTTTATTTAAAAAAACTAATAAACAAAAAAGTGTAGTACTTTTTGAAAGTAATGTAACATAAGAAAGGTAAAGGGCAAATATTAACCATGTAAGCTGTTTATATTGCTTGCAATTTAGGTGAAGCAAGCATGTGTGAAGCATTTTAATTTACATTATTTTGCTTAATCTGGACTCAAAATAAGTACAAACGGTTATTTTAATTCTTCTGTCCAAATTTAATAATAAAAAAGTTTTTTGCTTGTTTATGTTTCATAGCAAACCTGTGCTCAGACACACTGTGTTTTTCCACATTAATGATTAGCCAGCTCAGAAACAAGATAAACGAGCAGATTTATTGAAATTTTATTAATAAATATTACCTTAGCCCATTCTTTTGCTTAACTGAACCATATCTGTCTTCATTTTTAGATATTTTGTTTGTTTTGTTTGCTGTGTAGGAAAGGTTTTCATCTTTGCTGGCCAGCACAAGACATGCATTTTAGTGGTCATGTGACAAAATAAACCGAACCATAAGACCTTCTAAACAAAAACAAAAAAGTATAAAAACAACACTGTACACTGTTCTCCTTCTTGAAATGCATAGATTCTGATAAAAATAATAAAACATAACTATAACGTCCAGTTCAGGTGGACTTTTTGAACAGGGTTTATGCTATAGGATAAGTGTAAGAATGATGCTTTCAGAAAACAAAGCCCAGGCTTGCCAGCTGGCTCTTTACACACTGTATTAATGACTAATGACGAGCCTACAAACAGTCCAGAGCAAAGCTGACCCCTTATCATGTCTCTCTCAACCTTTCTGTCCTGCCAAGAGTGGGGCCATGACCACTATCATCTCACTTGCATGGAGTGACCGTGCACACCCACTGCTAGAGGCTGGTCGTGAGTCTGGATATATTATGTGGACATGTCTTATGCCCTCACAGTGCTGGACTGCTGTGCTGGACTGTATCATGATCGAAATGCAATAACTAGGCAGGCAGGAGGGTGGATTGCAGTAATCAAACATGTCGCCATTCCCAGAGTAATCATAAACCCAACAAATTGCTCTGTGTGCTGAATAACAAGAATCATGCTTGCATAATTTATTTCTGCAATAATATAGCGATGAAAAAGTGCAATAAAATGTGCTGGATGGACAGCCTCTATAAACTACAGCATGAAGAGCCACTGAAAAACCTGCTTACAATCATTTTCACTGCAAATTGACCAGGCCGAACCAGCTGTCCAAAAGTCTGGGCTTGACTCCTATACTGTGAGAGTGGACTGCAAAGGCATGGGACATGATAGCGGAGCAAAGGCTGTGGTTAGACAGCTATTCTGGCAGAAGCTCCACTGACTCAGAGCTTTAGATAGACATTGTTTGGACTGAATTATTATTTGGAAGGAATTGCTTGTGCTGATATAAACATCCTGTATTTAATTCAGCGCTTCACGGAGACGAATGATCAACAAATTTAATTCAAACCTTAGCATAGAAAATGCAATCAGAAACCAGTATGTTTGAGCTTGAACATATAATTAGACTTCATGAAAGTTTAATCATGTCATGGCATAGCACTGCCAATCAACAAATTACTAGAGCTGAATCACTGCATTTTAATCAACTGGCACTTGGCTGCATTTCTGACATCAGCTAAAGTCTTACTTAATGGCATCTGTTCTATACTAAATAACACAAAGAGATTACACTCGTTATTTTTTCTGAATGACTGAATTACCATGCTTGGTCTAAAAAATAATTCGTATAAATTATTCATAGCTGATTAGAGATTAATATTAGAATTGTTCAATTCAATGACGGCTCAAAGGATCTGAACGAGGCGACACTGGCAACCCAACTACAAGACTTGCCACTAGCTGCCTACTCGACTGTGTGCTGTTACTGCCTCTGTTTTTAATGATAAATGATTCATGTTTCTTCTGGATAAAATTGGTTAATATGCATATGAGAAATGGAATAATGATTTGCAAATAATAGCACATTTCATATCAAGTCTTTTTTTTTTTAGATGCATACAGTTTCTTAACACTATTGGAATTTGAAAATGATAAAAGATGTAAAAATTGAAGCACATCTCATTTAACACCAGGTGTCGAATAACTTTTTATTATTAATAAGTATTAAAGCATGAAAGAGTCTCTCACCCCCTGGAACTTTAAAGCAAAGCTATAAATAAATGTATTAAATATACATACAGTATCTCACAACAGTGAGTACACCTCTTACAGTTTTGTAAACGTTTTCATTATGTCTGTTGATGGGGGTAACACTGAAGATATGACATGTAAAGTAGTAACCAGCATGTGTAACACCGTCATTTGCTGCACCCTCAAAATAACTTATATAACACACACAGCCATAAATATCTAAACCGCTGCCAACAAAAGTGAGTGCACCCCTAAGTGTTATTATGTTGGTTATTAGTAATTATGTAGGGAAACTGCTATGCAGCCCAGTTCCTGGAGGGAGGGGATCATTCTCTGCTCTATAATGTCACAGTCCGTGTTGGAATTCAGCTCCCCAGTTCTTGCAGCACTTTCAGGATGCAGCCCCAGACAATGATGCTACCCCCACTATGCTTAACTGCAGACAAGGCACAGTTTTCTTGGTACTCCTCGCCAGTGCTCCGAATATGCAGTGGCCAGTATGAGACATTGTCCAATGAAATGATGCAATAAAATATTTATAATAATGTGAAGGGTGTATTCACTTTTGTGAGATGCTGTAAATAAAAAAAATTATCCATTGTTTTATTTTTAATATATGCAACTCTATTTGTCGATCCTAGTTTTCAGCACCTATAACTCAACACCAGCAAGACTGAGCTACTGTTCCTCACTGGAACTTCCTGTGGGAACTATCTCGCCATCTTCTTCAAGAACTTGCTAATTACTCAAACCAGCAGAAGCACAAAGGCTTGATGCATTTATGGAAGAACAATTATCCTTCTTGTATTACTGAATAATGCAAATCTGACTTGCTCATGCAGATTTTTTCTTTACAATATCTAGACAATTTGACTGGTTCTCACTAGGGAAGCCACCCAGGTGCAGTGTCTCGTCCTTTTGGTAGAAGTTAAAATATTAACTCAAGCTTTTTACTCAAGTAAAACTGTAAAAGTACTGGTTTCCAAAATACCTAAAGTATAAAAGTAAAAGTAAAAGTGAGTAAAACTGTCTGACAATGTAGGAAGTAAAAGTAAAATAATCGCCTATAAAATAATTACTGCAGTTAAGTATAGATAACCACCATTTCTACTTAAGTAATGTAATGAAGTTTGTACTTCATTACTTAACACCTCCGGCACTAATGTCTGTCTGTTACTGCACCAGATATCTTGCCTGACAGTGTTTTGTTGTACTGTGCAACCCAGTATCAGTAGAATGACAAAGTTTAAATATATTAAATTAATTTAATTTAATTTAATTGAAGATTTAAAGATGGTAGAATGAACTTACATTGGGTTTAAAGACAGCAGAGTCTCTAGAGACCCATCTATTCAATCACTACCTAAATTAAACTTATCTTCAATTGTAGATTCTTCTATTATTTTATTAGAAAATGTGTAGGTGGGTGTGATTTAAGTGAAAAGCTCAGAAGCATCAGAAAACTATGTATTATAGCAGAACTTGCTGGTCTCTGTTTGTCACCTTACTGACTGAAATAAATCACAGTGAAACCGAGACAAGTGTAATGATTCAGTTCACTGCCGTTGCTTTTTAAAAAGGCTTGTTTTTGATGTTTTAGGGATTAGCTCTAACTTCTGAATGTCTCTGTCAGCGACCAGCGAGCAAAAACACGAGGCCATGCAGAGTGCAATGACAGCTTTGTAGCGACATAATCCCCATTGAGGAGAAGGGGCCGTCGATTCAAAGCCATGACTTTTCAGTGCTTCAGTATCAGAGCTCTAACTCTTGGATGGCAGGGGGTTCACATTTGCCAAAAATGACTTTTCAATTCCTCAAAATCCACAGCAGGGTGTTTTAAAGCTGATATCGAACTCATACGATTCCAGCGGCTCCCCTGATAACGAAGCGCAAAGGCCATTGTGTTGAGCTTTATCTGCTGCATGCGCCGTGTTACAGATTGTGCCCTGGAGATATGTGGCTGAAGTGAACAGATATTCTAAATACTGTGCTGCACAATTCTCAACACCTCTGAGTATTGCTGTACAAGGAGGATTTATTGCAGCTTGAATACACAATGAATAGCAGAAGCATTCAACTCAGGATTCAGACAATAAAATGGATCTTGACGCTGTAAACTTTCCCCCTTTTTTGTGGTGAACTCTTGCCATAGATGAACCACCTTTAGTTCCATTAAGAACCATGTATGTAAATGAGAGGTGTGAAGAACCTTTGAATTATCACAGAAAGTTCATGAATACATGAAACAAAGCTTCTTAAAAGGACAACTCTGGTGTGAAATAATAGCTATTTTAGCTATTATAATAGCTTTTAGCTATTTTTACACCATCCACAAGCTCCATAAGTACCACCACACTTCACTTGTACCTACTTATAATTACACATATATAGCCCCTTTTTGCCTTTCTAGGGAACATGATCATGATGCTACCACCACCAAGCTTACAGTTACATTCAACACCGGTAGAGTTCTGAGGGTCCTGACATTTAAAACGAGGCACTGAGAACAATAAGTCGACTGACGAGCACTAATGAATAGGTAGGATAGGGAAATAGAAATAGAAGGCAAAATTTATAACCCTCATATTCTGCCATCCTTGCAATATTAGCCAACTCCGGTTGAACCAACTCCAAGTAATGCAAATATTCATATGACTTATCAGCTGTAGTTTGTTTTGTACTTGTCAATTTCAATATGGAACTGCCTCTAGGTACTGTGTATATAAACAGTCTGACTTAATAAACTATCTGTGCACTTTCAAAGTTCTCAGAGCCTTGTTTTAAATGTCATAAATGTCATAAATGTAATTTTATCAATTAAGTATGTAGCTACTTTGAACTTGTTAATGGTGTAAAAATAGTGATTACTTTGCATGAGCAAAGCTATGCCCCCTATAGCTAACATAGTAAGCCCATTTCAAGCATCAGCTAAAAGCATGTAGCAGTATTTTGGACTGCTGGGCTGTTCAACAAACATTTATACTCGTTATCATTTTTCTTTACACCCCAAGTCCATTTCACACTGGATTTCTCCTTTAAAACCATTCAAGACTTTTTACAACCAACAAATGCTTCTTCTATGGCATCACTCAAAAATCATCTTGTTATAGCTCTGAAAAAAATTAAGAGACCACTTTAGTTTCTGAATCAGTTTCTCTGATTTTGCTATTTATAGATTTATGTTTGAGTAAAATGAATATTGTTGTGAATTCCAAATAAAAATATTGTCATTTAGAGCATTTATCTGCAGAAAATGAGAAATGGCTGAAAAAACAAAAACGATGCAGAGCTTTCAGACCTCAAATCATGCAAAGAAAACAAGTTCATATTCATAAAGTTTTAAGAGTTCAGAAATCAATATTTGGTGGAATAACCCTGGTTTTTAATCACAGTTTTTATGCATCTTGGCGTGTTGTCCTCCACCAGTCTTACACACTGCTTTTGGATAACTTTATGCCACTCCTGGTGCAAAACTTCAAGCCGTTCAGCTTGGTTTGATGGCTTGTGATCATCTATCTTCCTCTTGATTATATTCCAGAGGTTTTCAATTTGGTAAAATCAAAGACACTCATAATTTTAAGTGGTCTCTTATTTTTTTTCCAGATCTGTATTCATAATCTAAAAAATAGTTGTAGTCAGAAGAAACTATTATTTATTGAGCATCTGTAGCTCAATAAATGTGGATAATATCAGTCTAAATTGTTAATCATTTATTGTTCCTGGTAAACTTTATCTGCCTTCTGAATTGCAATCCGACACTTCCTTATGGGGGCTACAATGTTTTTTTATGAGTGTATATATTTTAACATAATTAAGTGTTTATTATAAGTTGAATATATCCAATTAAAGGTTTGTTTTGCATATATATCGATTGAATGTTAGATTCATTCAATCGTATTTTTTCACTCAGTAATTTAGCATTTTCTGCTCCCTTTTCTAGAAGTAGATTTATGGAGCTTCTTGATCTTCTGCAGCGCAAAGCTTTACTGTGGCCTTCAAGCACTTCATACATAGACACATTTACTGGGTTCATTTTATCCCCCATCCATCCACATCTGATCTTACTGGCCCACAGAGGAGGATAAACATGTAGCAACATTGAATTTACAGTGAATATCGATTGCGGGCACTACTTCTCCTTGGGCTATCTGGGAGGAAGTGATGAATTTATGGGCAGTGGAGCACCAATCTGAAGGTCCTCTGAGAACGACCCCTCCTTTACAAATCCCCATTTCCCACTCTCTCAGAGGTGAAAGGCTGTTTGATTTGAAGAGGAGGAGAGCTGCAGCTGCATCATATTGGAAGGGAACAGCTCTTATGAGAAAGCTTAAAGGATATATGGAACTTTTGCCTGACGCAAAAGATTTGAACGGAGAAGAAGGAAAAAGGGTGGACTGTGTGTATCTGTGGGTTCGCATGCTGTACACGTAGAGCTGCAGATCTGAAGTAAAAACGTGAGACAGCAAAAAAAAAAAAAAAGTCCTAAAACATGTATTGTACACTCCTCACGTTTTTGTATATATTTTATTATATTTTCTATATATTATGGGACAACACTGAAGATATGACACTTTAATACAATTTAAAGTAGTCAGTGTACAGCTTGTAAAACAGTGTAAATTTATTGTGCCCTCAAAATAACTCAACACACAGCCATTCATTTCTAAACTGCTGGCAGAACAAAAGTGAGTACTCTCCTAATCTTTTCAATATTTTGTGTGGCCATTTTTTTCAAGCACTGTCTTTACTCTATTGGGCATGGAGTTCACTAGAGCTTCACAGGTTGCCACATGCAAGAATCCTCTTCCATTCCTCCATGACGAACTTGTGCTCCTCCTCTTTCTGTTTCAGGATGCCCCACAGATGCTCAATAGGGTATAGGTCTGTGTATTTAGTTCCTATGCCAATACCTTACCACTGTTTCTTTTTTTCTTGGTCTTATATGTTCCTCTCTTGTGTTCTTACTTGTTTTCTCACTTGTATTTCTTTGCTTGTTTTTCTCAGAGTGTGTTCTGTAGCACATCACTCATTGTTTTGTTTCTAAGCCCAAACCTATCCCTGTCATTAATGTTCCCACCTGTGTCTTATAAGTAACACAGCCACCTCATTATCTTCCCCAGAGACTGTAAAAAAAGATGGCGATCCTGCGCAGTAGAGTCGAGAGGAGGGAGAAAGACTGTGGAGAGCCTTTTTACATAACCCGCACCTGAGGGCTGCCTCACAGTCACAGACTGCGGAGCTGACGGTCTGTTATTGGTCGCAACCATAACCAGCCCTTTTAAAATAACCACGCCTTATTTGAATAGAGCTGAATAACGTTTTAAAAAAAACTAATTCTGTGGGGATATAAAAAATTTACAATATAAGCAGAGGCAGTTAAATAAAGTAGGTTGAATTACAGTATATTAGAAAAAAATGTGATTGAAAGTTGTCTGTTTTACCTCTGAAACCTATGGGGATGGGTGGAGTTACACAGCTTTTGTAACCGAACAGCAGGGGGCGCCCGACCTGTGGTGGCTTCACTTTTGAGAGACAATACTCTGTCCAGCTACACACAGTCTATGATCTCCCCCATGTGTTTCTTGTCTGTGTCTGTATTTGTATACCCCATGTTTTGTTTTATATTGTGCTTTTTTGATTCACAGTTGTGTTTCTGGTTTTGTTGGGGTTGTTAGCTTTTGTGTCCTGGCATTTCAAGCTAATCCTTTGTTGTTTGTTTTTAGTCTTTGTTAATTGTTTTAAAGTCTTAGTATTTGACCCTTTGTTTATTTTTCTATGGCTTCAATTAAAACCAAATTGCACTTGCATCCAGCCCCAAAGTTTGAGTGGTTGCAAAATGAGATGCAGCAAAAAAAATATTGTGGTTTCTTTCCAGGTCTACTGTATATTTGTATCTGTTTAGAATGTATTATTTGTTCATTTTGAATAATCTATTTGCATTTGTTTGCTTCCCTACGAAAAGGCATGTTTTAAAATGAGTCACTCTTTCTCTCTCTCTCTCTCTCTCTCTCACTTTCCACTTGGGTTGTGGGGCACAGAAAATAATAATTTGTGTGTTTGAGCATGAAACATCACTTCACCCTACTTAAATTGTTAATTCTGCACAAATCATGCAATTTTTAAAATAATTCTGTTTATAGCACAGCACACTGCCTGTGCCAAAATAAAACATTACACTAGGAGTTATTATGGGAGAGAGAGTGCCATCTACCCACCCTGAGAGAGCAAAGTCAATTGTGCTCTCTCGGACTCTGGCTACTGATGGCAAGCAGCATAATCCGTAATTTAAACAGCCAATCATAGTGACAGTGCCCTAGCCCGCTGGACCACTCGAAGCCTCAAAACGTGCAATTTGTGTTACTGAATCATATTTTTTATGCTGGAAGAAAAAGAAAGATAGCAAGTGCAGAAGACTTTGCAGGGGTAAGTGGGCCACCATTGAGTGAATGAGTAGAGCTAGTGCTTATTATTCTTTCCAGGACCCAGACTTCCTCCTCAGGCACAATAGTTATTATACTGAATGCTTTATTTTTGTTCATTTACATTCAAACATTGCTCTGTCTTTGCAGCCGGACTACAAATGACCCAACTCACGCATGCACGCGGACCTGGTTTTGCTGTATCAGTATGATGTATGTGTGTGTGTGCATGCATATCAGCCACACTTAGGCTCTCTCTTTAGCAAAGGATAAATGAGTTGCAAACAGGCCTGCGCTCAATTGTGTTCATATTTCTTCTGTGGACACAAATCCATGCTGCTGCTTGGCATAATAAATAGCCCAGGCAGATGCTTAATGAGTTGTGGGATCGGCTTTATGAGCTACAGTACGTACAGTAGGTTACTCCTCTAGCTCCAGGATAAAAATCCACTCCCACATAGTGCACAATGGACAGCTTTGTTAATGTGGCCGAACAAAGGTTGTGCCCTTGCCATTGATACAATCGGACTTTATGTCCCCTACCTCTGGCTCATGCACACAATGCAGTTGATCTTTCTGCTCTATAGATCTTCAATCAATGTTACTATTTCTCGTACTATTTAAAAATGGTTATTTTTGCTTTCCTCAGTCAGAGAGAGTTTTTCCTTTCCACTGTTGTCTTTGTGCTTAATGAGAAGAGGCTTGGATCCAGAGCGTTGTAAAGCTTCTCTGTGACAACCTTTGTTATTAAATATGCTATAGTTAGTGGTGGGATTTGCCCCATTCATGATTTCATATTTTTGGAATGTTTGTCTCTCTATCATGTTTCAGATTGTCAAACAAAATGAACACAGACAGACAGACAGACATATAGACAGATGGCTTGATTAAGCAATAATAAGTGCTATAACGTGTAATAATGGCACTTCTGTAATGCGGTCGTAGGCATGAGGCCGCAGGCTGAAGCGCATAACTCACCAAAAAAAAATTTTAAGAGATAAATCTGTGTAGATTAAAGTCCAGCACCGTTTGACTGAAAGAAAATGTTTTTTTAAGAATTTAAGTTTTGTTTACTCTGGCGCCTCCAGCGGCAAGACCTGCGGAATTACAAGAGTCTTCCTTAAATTCAGCTTAAAATACCCAATATTAACTGGAAAATATATACACTTAAGCTTTTATTTTAATAATAATAACTCTGATATTGGTGGCTGATAATGTTGGTAATAATGCGGATTTTCCAATCGCTGGGCTTATTTATTTGTGGGAGCACGTCTTTGACTGCGCCACCTAATGGAGACATGGCGTTTCTTCACTGTGCCTCTATGGGATTCAGCGGCTCTCAGTGGTGTATAATAACATGACATTTGTTTTTTGTTTGATTTGAAAGAGCTGCATCGTTGCTAGGCAGTATGTGACGGATGAAATACATGGAGAGCTTCGGTTACAGTGCATTAACGGTTGATAATGTCACTCATAAAACGCCGCTCAGCCAATCATATTGCAGGGTCGGAAGTAACTGTGGTATAATTACAGTTGTTGCTGCTGAGTGTGGACCAACCAGTTATATAAGGTTTAGGGGACAAACACTTTTTCACACAGGCCCATAGAAGTTTGGATTTTTTTCTGCCTTGCTGATAAAAACCTTCATTTAAAAACTGAATTTTGTGTTTACTTGTGGTTACTCATGTCTTTGACTGATACTTAAATTAGTTTGATGTTCTGAAACATGTAAAAGCGATAAAACATGCAAAATCTCCAAAATGACAATTCTTACAGGAACAGAAATACTTCTTAACTTTTAATTGAAGTTAGTGTAAAATGTTTTTTTTTTATTTCATGCTATTTTGGAGCATTTCCATGCATACTGGTCCATTAATCCAGACATTTTAGACAGTATATAAAGAACAACTATGTAAATACTGTGGCCGGCGGCGCCGACCTCGAGGAGAGAGGACGCTGGAAACAGAGCACCGTTCAGCACCGGACAGCTCCCAGCTGCACCGCCTTCCCATGCCTGGCCACCGTTCAGCACCACTGGTGGGACAGTGGTGGAAAAACACCAGCAGGCGGGACAGCCCCGCCCTCCGAGCACGGCTGGAAGACACTGAGTGCTGCACGGCTGGCAGCCTCTCAACTCCACTCAGCAGCCCCACAAAAAGGCTGCTGAAACGGCATTCTAGGAGGAGAGCCTCCAAGACGACACTAACGCTGTCTCTCTGTCCGTCTCTTTCTTGCTCCTCCACTCTGTCCTCCCTACAGAATCCTGACCCGCAGTGTGAGCCGCCGCGTCCGGAACTCCAGGACCCTTCTGCCAGCCCGAAGAGGAGCTCATACCCTCCTGCGGACTGGCTCTGGACTCAGCCTCCGGCCCTGCCCCAGCTGATCCCACAAGGAGTGGGCTGCAGAGCTAAAGACTGAACTTTTTTCTTTTGTCTGTGAAAGACTCTAAATAAATTCCCCTTCGGGGTTGTTTAAGTTATCCTGGTCTCGGTGTGTTTGGTCCCCCACCCCCGCCCCGGCGGCTCACACTGGTGGAGAATGCAGGCACGGGACCAAACTGACCACTAACTGACCACCGAAAAAAAAAAAAAAAAAAAAAAAAAATTTTCATCAATTTTCCTTGGGAAAAAAAAAAAAAAAAAAGAGACTAATTCCCCTGTCTTTTTAAACTCAGAGATGGACCAGGTGATACGGCAGCTTTTGGAGGCCAACCTCACCCAACAAGGGGTAACCCAGGACCTCGCCCGGGGACTTCGAGAGGTCACCGGAGAACTCCTGGCAGCGCGACGAGCCAGCACGGCAGCAGCCCTTCCCGATCCCAGAAAACATGCCCATCAGCTCCTCACCAAGTTGGGACCGGCCGATGACGTCGAAGCCTATCTCTACACCTTCGAGTGCATCGCCGAGCGAGAAGTGTGGGAGAAGGAGCAGTGGGCCGAAATCCTCGCCCCGTTTCTGACTGGGGAGGCTCAGCTGGCCTACTATGCGCTGCCCCCGGAGGATGGCAGCGACTACGAGAAGTTGAAGGAAGAAATCCTCGCCCGGGTGGGGCTTGGTCCTTCCGCCGCTGCAGCGGAGTTTCATCGGTGGGGGTTTAAAACCAGCCAACCCCCCCGACCCCAAATGACACAGCTGCTGAGGACCGCCAAGCGTTGGCTACAGCCGGAGCAGCTGGGGCCAGAAGCGGTCACCGAAAGAGTAGTTATGGACCATTATCTACGCTCCCTGCCATTGGAACTCCGGAAGGCGGTCGGGCTCCGGAACCCCACCTCAGCCAAGGAGATGGTCGAGGCCACGGAAATGGCAGAGTCGGTGCTGTCCCTGTCCCGACCGGAGAAAAAAGAGTCCGCTAGCAGTGGCCGCCCAGACCTCTTCGGCCCCACTCGGCCCGAGCTGAAACCCCATGTCCATAACCTACCTCGGCCACGCTTCTTCGGGCCCCGCCCCCGGGAGCCGGCGCGGAGTCCCCAGGATGAACCAATGCCCACCGAACCCGAACCCTCGCCAAGTCGGCCTCAGGGTCCAAAAGCCTGGCTGGCTGGATGTCGGCTGCATGGCATGGAACGGGGCACGGCCCCCACCCGCCTCCTGTGCCTGGACGGCCGCAAGGTGGAAGCTATCCTGGATACCGGGAGCACCGTCACTCTGGCCCGACCCACGGCTTTCCCCTGGCTCCATCCCGGTCCCGAATCCATCCAACTCTCCTGCGTCCACGGAGATCAAAGGCAGGTGCCGACGGCCCGGGTACACTTGGGACAACGCTCCCGAAATTGGGAGTTGTCCATCGGTCTCGTGCCAGATCTGCCGGTACCCCTACTGGTGGGTCGAGACTACCCAAACTTTGACGAGGAACTGCGGGGCAAACCGGAGAGGAGAATGACCCCTCGTAGGAGGAGGAAGCGCCGGCCCGTTGCTCCCCGCGCTCTGGCCGCCAGCGCCCACTCGGGCAGCAGTGAGCCAGCCTCAGAAGGTGAGCACAGTCCCCCCTCTAATCCTCTGTTTATGTTCCACCAACAGGCAAGGCGCGAGGGCTGTCTCAGCCGAGAGCAAAGGGAGGACGAGCGGCTACGGGAGGTATGGAAAGCGGCGCGTGAGGTGAATGGGGAGCCCAAAGGGGAGCCTAACCCAGTGCCCCCATACTTCATTATTAAAGATGACCTCGCTTATAGGGTGGCTGACCTAAATGGAGAGAGAGTGGAACAGATGCTGGTGCCAAGAGGGAGAACCCACACCATCCTTCACCTCGCACACCAACATCCTCTGGGGGGACATCTGGCCACCGACAACACGCTCGCCAGAATCCTCCAACGTTTCTATTGGCCCTCCATTCGGGCCGACGTAAGTCGCTATTGCCGAAGCTGTTCCACCTGCCAACTTACCTCCCCGTATAAGCCTCCTCCGGCCCCGTTAGTTCCCCTCCCCATTATAGAGACGCCGTACCAGCGACTCGGGATGGACATCGTGGGGCCGCTGCCGAAGTCTGGCCGGGGACATGAGTACATCCTGGTGATGGTCGATTATGCCACTCGCTATCCGGACGCGGTCCCCCTGAGGAAAGCCACCTCGAAGGCCATCGCCAAGGAACTGGTGCTCCTGATGAGCCGAGTCGGGATCCCCAAGGAAATCCTCACAGACCAAGGTACTCCTTTCGTTTCCAAACTAATGAACGACCTCTGCCGGCTCTTGCAGGTAAAAAGGCTGACTACCTCCGTGTGGCACCCGCAAACAGACGGGCTGGTGGAAAGGTTTAACCAGACGCTCAAGAAGACCCTCAAGCGGCTGGTAACAACGGACCCGCGGAATTGGGACCTGCTCCTGCCCCACGCCCTCTTTGCCATCAGGGAGATTCCCCAGGCGTCCACGGGGTTCTCCCCGTTTGAACTGCTCTACGGCCGTAATCCCCGCGGACTTCTGGACCTGGTCAAAGATGCATGGGAATCGCAGCCGTCTCCATTCAGGTCAGTGATCGATCATGTTCAAGACTTACAAAACCATATAAAAAAAATTATGCCCATCGTCAAGGAAAATATGGAGCAGGCCCAACAAGCCCAAGCCCGGGTGTACAACCGACCAGCCCGTCTGCGGACCTTCCAGCCAGGGGATCGGGTCATGGTGCTAATACCCACCTCCACCTGTAAATTCCTAGCGAGTTGGCAAGGTCCATACACCATCACTGAGAGGCTGAGCGAGGTGAACTATCGGGTCGAACAACCAGGGCGGCGCAAGAGAGAACAGGTATATCACATCAACCTACTGAAAGAGTGGCATGAACCCCCTCCCCCTCCTGTGTCTGCCTCTTCCCAGGTGTGTTTTGCCGAGCACAAACCAGAAATCCCCACAGGAGAGGATTTAACGCCAGCCCAGAAGCAGGAGTTGAAGGAATGTCTGGCCCGCCATCGCTCAGTCTTCTCCGAGTCCCCCGGCCGGACCCAAGTGATCCACCATCGGATACCCACCGAACCCGGGAAAATCGTCCGGCAGCGGCCCTACCGGCTTCCGGAGGCCAGGAGGAAAGCCGTCGAAGAGGAAGTCAGGAAAATGCTCCAGCTCCAGGTGATAGAGCCCTCTGCCAGCCCCTGGTCCAGCCCCATCGTGCTGGTGCCCAAGCCGGACGGGTCGTGGCGGTTCTGCAACGACTTTAGACGGCTGAATTCCATCTCCCACTTCGACTCGTACCCCATGCCCCGAGTGGATGACCTCATCGACCGACTCGGAAAAGCCAGGTACGTGTCCACCCTCGATCTTACCAAGGGCTACTGGCAGGTACCCCTGGCCCCGGAAGACCGAGAGAAGACAGCCTTTGCCACCCCCTCCGGACTCTGGCACTACACGGTGCTACCCTTCGGCCTTCACGGGGCCCCCGCGACCTTCCAGCGCCTCATGGATGTGGTATTAAGGCCCCACCAGTCCTTCGCGGCCGCGTACCTGGATGATGTCATCGTCCACTCGGAGACATGGGGGGAGCACCTGGCCCATCTCAACAAGGTGCTCTCGGCCATCCATCAGGCGGGCCTCACCACGAACCCACGGAAGTGTCACCTGGGCCTGACCGAGGCCGCCTACCTGGGCTACCGCATTGGCAGAGGGCTCCTCCGACCACAGCAACAGAAGGTCGACGCCGTCAGTAGCTGGCCCACCCCCCGGAACAAGACCGACGTCCGAGCCTTCCTCGGGTTGGCCAGCTACTACCGCAGGTTCGTCCCACCCTTCGCCACACTCGCCACCCCCCTCACAGCCCTACTGAGGAAGGATCAACCTGACGAAGTACAGTGGAGCGAGGATGCCCAGGCCGCGTTCGCGGCCCTAAAAAAATGCCTCACTTCAGAACCGGTACTTCGCAACCCCGACTTTAATCTGCCCTTCATACTCCACACGGACGCCTCGGACACAGGACTCGGCGCCGTGCTGGTTCAAGAATTCCACGGGGAGGAACACCCCATACTCTACATCAGCCGGGCCCTCAACCCGGCAGAGAAGCGCTATGCCGCCCTGGAGCGAGAAGCCCTGGCGATCAAGTGGGCTGTCGAGGAGCTAAGGTATTTTCTAACGGGTAGACAATTCACATTGGTGACTGATCATGCACCTTTGCAGTGGGTTTCCAAACACAAAGACACTAATGCCCGCGTAACCCGCTGGTTCCTAGCTCTACAGGAATTCTCATTCCAGGTGCGGCATCGCCCGGGTGTGGCCCATGCAGATGCCGATGGGCTTTCCAGATGCTTCGGAGGGGGCGACCCGGTGAATCCCGCGCTCTGGTCCCAGCTGAGGGGGGGGCAGTGTGGCCGGCGGCGCCGACCTCGAGGAGAGAGGACGCTGGAAACAGAGCACCGTTCAGCACCGGACAGCTCCCAGCTGCACCGCCTTCCCATGCCTGGCCACCGTTCAGCACCACTGGTGGGACAGTGGTGGAAAAACACCAGCAGGCGGGACAGCCCCGCCCTCCGAGCACGGCTGGAAGACACTGAGTGCTGCACGGCTGGCAGCCTCTCAACTCCACTCAGCAGCCCCACAAAAAGGCTGCTGAAACGGCATTCTAGGAGGAGAGCCTCCAAGACGACACTAACGCTGTCTCTCTGTCCGTCTCTTTCTTGCTCCTCCACTCTGTCCTCCCTACAGAATCCTGACCCGCAGTGTGAGCCGCCGCGTCCGGAACTCCAGGACCCTTCTGCCAGCCCGAAGAGGAGCTCATACCCTCCTGCGGACTGGCTCTGGACTCAGCCTCCGGCCCTGCCCCAGCTGATCCCACAAGGAGTGGGCTGCAGAGCTAAAGACTGAACTTTTTTCTTTTGTCTGTGAAAGACTCTAAATAAATTCCCCTTCGGGGTTGTTTAAGTTATCCTGGTCTCGGTGTGTTTGGTCCCCCACCCCCGCCCCGGCGGCTCACAATACAAATATTATATCTACCGTATTTTTCGGACTATAAGGCGCACCGTATTATAAGGCGCACGATGAGTGAACGGTCTATTTTTAGTGTTAGTCCATACACAAGGCGCACTGGATTATAAGGCGCACTAAATGAAACTTTATTTATATCAGTAACAATAACTCTGAGCAATAAATCCTTCACAATATCTGTGAAAAATAACAACATCTCTGAGCAATAAATCAACAAGCACAGCAAGTACGTATTACTCCGCGACGCTCCTGACAACGGTAGCCGCAACGCTCCGACAGACCATAATATTATGTTGAAGCACAGCAAGTACGTATTACTCCGCGACGCTCCTGACAACGGTAGCCGCAACGCTCCGACAGACCATAATATTGTGGCGACCGCCAAAAAGCTGTAAGTAAACCACTGACTTTTGTGTGTGCAGCAGAGTGCAGGGAGGGAGGGGCTGCGTGTGTGTGTGTTTCTACGAGGCACCGCCCCCCCCCTCTTCCCCCTTATTCTCTGCTATTATTTACTGAAATGTAGTCGTTATTAATAGTAGAAGTGCCTGTTCAGGTTGTTATGTGTTGTATTTACTGTGGGGATTGTGTTGGGGAAATATTGGATGGTCACCGTTAGGGTGAACCCCACTCCGTAGATAGGGCTGGCTCAGTTTAATGTTTGTGAGTAGTTGGGATAGATACCTCCATGTGCTTGTAAGCGCTATAAGTGAGAGTTCTGTTTCCCCAAATAAAGAGCTGTGTTTCTGATACTCTGTCTTTTGACTATGGCTTCTTCACGCTCGTCACACTGGTGTCAGAAGTGGGATGTTGCTTCAGAGATTGACGAGCTGGAGAAGAAGGTTCGGGAGCTCCAGATAGGAGGACCGCGACAAGAGCGCAGCCTCAGCCCGGGGAGGATGGGTACCGAGCGTTACGCCTGCCCATTCCCACCTGACAGGGCTAGCCGGCCACGCCATCGGCCGGCTGAAAAGGAGGCGGCAGCCCGGGAGTGCAGCCTCAGCCGGGGTAGGATGGGTACCGAGCGCCACGCCTACCCATACCTTCCTGACGGGGCGAGCCGGCCACGCCACAGGCCGGCTAAAGAAGAGGCAGGAGCCCGGTTGGACGACGGCGGCCGAGGGCGGGAAGACGGCGAGCAGTGGCGCCATCGTGTCGACGATCGTGCCCACGCAGCGAGAGTAGAGGGAATTAAGCTGCCGCGTTACGATGGAGAGGCGGCTTGGGAACCCTACGAAGCGCAGCTGGGAGTGGTGGCGCGACACTTTGGTTGGACACCGAGGATGATTGCCACTCGGCTGTGCCTCGCGTTGGAGGGCCGGGCACTGCAAGCGCTCGTTGATGTGCCGGAGGAGCTCCACGGCGAGCTAGACGCGCTCAAGGCTGCACTGCGGCAGCGGTTTGGACAAGCGCCGGCAGTGACTGTGGTGAGACAGAGGCTACGAGAGCGGCGGCGAAAGAAAGGAGAGAAGATCGGGGTATTGGCTGCCGAGCTGCGCACAATGGTGAGGCAGGCATACCCCGAGTTTCCAGCGCAAGTGCGAGAAGAGCTGGCGCTGGAGGCATTTTTAAATGCCATCACGCCAGAAAGTCTGCAGCGTCACGTGCGGCTGAGCATGGCGGCTTCACTCGATCAAGCGACGAGAGAGGCAGAACGGGCGGAGCTTATTTTGAGCGAGCACTGGCCGCCCCGCTGCTTCCAGGCGGAGGTGGCGATGGAGGAGGAAGAGGCCGTAGCATGCAGAGTCGACACAGCGAGGACTCCAGCGAAAACTACGCTGGACAATCTGCGCTGCTGGCGGTGTCGACGAAAAGGACATAAGGCGAGTGTGTGCCGCGCAGCCGAACCAGCGGGAAACGATGACGGGACCCCCCAGTGAGGGGCGGGGGGCCCCCGCAAGCCGAGACCCTCAGCACGCAGCTCGTCGTGGGCCGACTTGGGAATAGGAGCGGATTATGGCTTCGTTGTGTCGTCGAAGGGGTGCCAGTCACGGCGTTGGTGGACACCGGCTCTACAGTGACGCTTATCAGACCAGGAGTACTGCGGGGGGTGAGCGGCACATCCGTGGAGGGGTGGGAGCAGACCGACGCGAAACTTAGGTCGGTGACTGGCAATCTGATAACCATGGCGGGAAAAAAACTGTTGAGTGTGACTGTGGGAAAACTGGTGCGGGAGCACGAGTTTTGGCTGGCCCCCATTAAGGACGCCTGCATTTTGGGTCTGGACTTTTTGAGAGCACTTGGGGCGGTGCTTGACGTCACCAAAGCGGTGTTGTGTGTGGGCGGGACGCGCGTCCCCTTGGCGAGGCAGGACCAGAGTGCATCAATGGGCGAGTCTGAGGGCCTGGTTGCAGCTGCAGGCACGTCCGGCGGGGAGCAAGGGAATACCGGACTGTTAAACTTGGGAGGGGTTCCCCTTGCCCCGCATTCCACTGAACTTGCCGCCGACGTCACGAGAGAGGCTGTGCGAGAGTTGTGGCTGCGTAGCAGCCAGGGCTTGAGTGAGGATGAGAGCCGGCAGTTGTGGACTTTATTAGAGGCGAATATGGATGTATTTGCTGCACGCGAAGAGGACTGCACGCACACTGACTTGGTACAGCACCAGATTGATACGGGGACAGCCCCGCCCATCCGCCTCCGCCCACACCGTTTGCCCGTAGCCAAGCGTCAGGCGGCTGAAAACAAGCTGCAAGAGATGGAAAAGGCAGGGGTGATCGAGCCTTCAAACAGTCCGTGGGCGGCGCCTGTGGTCTTGGTGCGGAAAAAGGACGGTGATTGGCGCTTCTGTGTGGATTACCGCCGTCTGAACGCGGTGACGAAGGCCGACTCCTACCCGCTCCCACGGATCGACGATGCGCTGGACAAAGTGGCTGGCTCGTCTTGGTTCAGCTCGTTGGACCTGCGCAGTGGCTATTGGCAGGTGGAGTTGACGCCCGACGCGAGAGAAAAGACTGCGTTCACGCTGGGGGCTGGCCTATGGCAGTTCCGATCTATGCCCTTCGGATTACGGAACGCACCTGCCACGTTCGAGCGGTTGATGGAGCGGGTGCTGGCGGGCATTCCTAAGGAGCGCTGCATCATATACCTTGACGATGTTCTCGCGCATGCGCCAACCTTTGAGGATGCGTTGGCCTGCTTGGAGCAGGTGATGGCGGCGATCAAGGCTGCCAATCTACGTCTGCACCCTAAGAAATGCCGGCTCCTGCAACGCGAGGTCCGATTTCTGGGTCACGTGATCAACAGCGACGGAGTGGCCACGGATCCAGACAAGGTGCACGCAGTGCAGCAGTGGCCAGCGCCGAGAAACGTGAGTGAGCTGCGGAGCTTCCTGGGCTTAGCCTCATACTACAGGAGGTTTGTCCAGGGCTTCGCAGACATTGCCGCGCCCCTCCATCAGCTGACGACGAAAGGTGTGTCGTTTGAGTGGACAGAGCGTGCGGATCGAGCATTCCAGCTCCTCCGCGGCGCGCTGTGCCAGGCCCCGGTGTTGGCGCTCCCTCAGGCTGGGGACCAGTTCGTGGTGGACACCGACGCGAGTAATTGGGGCGTTGGAGCGGTGTTGTCACAAGTTCAGGAGGGCAAGGAGAGAGTGATCGCCTACTACAGCCGTGCACTCAGCAAGCCTGAACGCAACTACTGTGTCACGCGGCGTGAATTGCTTGCTGTGGTGGCAGGACTGAGACATTTTCGGCATTATCTCTATGCCACCCCGTTTCTGCTACGGACGGATCACGCCGCGTTGACCTGGCTCATGAACTTTAAAGAGCCAGAGGGCCAGATCGCGCGGTGGATCACGGCGCTCCAGGAATACCAGTTCGAGATCCACCACCGAGCTGGAAAGGCGCATGGCAACGCTGACGCGCTTTCGCGCCGCCCGTGCTGTGAAGCGGAGTGCCGATACTGCACGCGCCTGGAAGAGAGGGAACAGCTGGCTGAGGAACGGGTCGCCGTTGCAGAGGTGGCAGAGAGCGGGCTGATTGAGTCCTGCAGTCGAGAGGAGTTTGGCGAGGCTCAAGAGGCGGACCCGGTGCTACGGCACGTGTTTCGGTGGAAGCGCGAGGGGCGGCTGCCAGATTGGCGTGAGGTGACACCATACGGAACAGCGATGAAGGCGTATCGGTCAGCGTGGTCCAACCTGGAGGTACGGGAGGGGTTGCTGTACCGGCGTTGGGAGGACGCCGTACCAGGAAAAGTTGTGCGGCAGCTGCTAGTGCCGCACGATCTCCGCAACCGGGTGCTGCAGGCCGTTCACGGACCACCGGGGGTTGGGCACTTTGGGGTGACTAAGACTTTGCGGCAGCTTCGTCAGCGGTTCTACTGGCCGAACTGCCGTATGGACGTAGAGCTATTCGTGCACTGTTGTGATGCATGCACGGCGAAAAAGGGGCCGGGAAAGCGGTCGCGTGCTCCACTTCAGTCGCTCCAGTCAGGTGCGCCTATGGAGAGGGTTGCTGTGGACGTTTTGGGGCCGTTTCCGCTCACGGACACTGGGAATCGCTATGTGCTCGTGGCAATGGATTACTTTACAAAGTGGCCTGAGGCATACGCGGTTCCCGATCAGAGCGCCATTACCACGGCAGAGCGACTTACTGAAGAGTTCTTCTGCCGGTTTGGGCTGCCAGAGGAGCTGCACAGTGATCAGGGGCGAAACTTCGAGTCTCAGGTGCTGGCGGAGGTCTGTCGGCGACTGGGGATCCGGAAGACGCGGACCACGCCCCTCCACCCACAGAGTGATGGGCTAGTGGAGCGGTTTAACCGGACGCTCGCCACTCAACTAGCCATCCTCACTGATAGACATCAACGAGACTGGGACCGCCATTTGCCCCTGGTCCTGTGGTCGTGTCGGACCACGGTTCAGGAGTCCACGGGATTCACCCCCGCGCAGATGATGTTGGCTCGGGAACTGCGCACGCCGACCGATTTGATCTTTGGCCGGCCACCGGAGACTGAGGAACCGGCGAAGGGGTCGGAGTATGTACGGGAGCTTCGCGAGCGTGTACATCATGTGCAGCAGGTGGCCCGGCGACAACAAGGAGAGGCTTCCGGACGACAAAAGCGTGCTTACGACACGCGATGCCAGGGCGAACCGCTGACACCGGGAGCGGAGGTGTGGCTCTTTAACCCGCGGCGAAAAAAAGGACGCTGTCCGAAGCTACAGGCGGACTGGGAAGGTCCGTGCAAGATAATGGACAAGCTGTCCGAGGTAGTGTATCGGGTGCAGAATGGGCGGAAGACTGTGGTAGTTCATCGGGACCGGCTGGCACTGTACCAGCCCAAAAAGACGGTGCTCCTCACACCGGAGGAAAATGTGACTGTGAGTGAGGGACAACCGTGTCCCGTATCGTTAAGGACTGTGGGAAGAGCTCGGAGGGTGCCTGGGCATTTGAGAGACTATGTGTTGGAGTAATTTGTTTGGTTTGTTATTTTCTTGTTGCTGTTGGGTCGCCGGGACGTCTGACCCTTGAGAAGGGGGCTATGTGGCGACCGCCAAAAAGCTGTAAGTAAACCACTGACTTTTGTGTGTGCAGCAGAGTGCAGGGAGGGAGGGGCTGCGTGTGTGTGTGTTTCTACGAGGCACCGCCCCCCCCTCTTCCCCCTTATTCTCTGCTATTATTTACTGAAATGTAGTCGTTATTAATAGTAGAAGTGCCTGTTCAGGTTGTTATGTGTTGTATTTACTGTGGGGATTGTGTTGGGGAAATATTGGATGGTCACCGTTAGGGTGAACCCCACTCCGTAGATAGGGCTGGCTCAGTTTAATGTTTGTGAGTAGTTGGGATAGATACCTCCATGTGCTTGTAAGCGCTATAAGTGAGAGTTCTGTTTCCCCAAATAAAGAGCTGTGTTTCTGATACTCTGTCTTTTGACTATGGCTTCTTCACGCTCGTCACAATATTATGTTGAAGCACAGCAAGTACGTATTACTCCGCGATGCTCCTGACAACGGTAGCCGCAACGCTCCGACAGACCATAATATTATGTTGAAGCACAGCAAGTACCGCATTACTCCGCGAGGCTTCTGACTATAATAGCGTGTTGTGCCGAATTCGGTGAATAAAACGGTTTTAAAACAGAGATAAAGATTGGATAAGTTTCATTTCTGGATGAAGTGATTTCCAGCGCTGTTTGGATATAACTGTGGATTACAGGAGACTGGATTGATGGATTCTCTTTAGTCTGGACGCGTTTTGAAGGTAGGACCTGTGGCTGAGCGCGGGTGTGTGTTCGGGGGGTGGCGGCAGTGACCGGAGGTTACCCCAGGACAAAAGGAGAGCCTTTTATTACTGGAAACATGCGCTCTGACGCAGCTCTAATTCATGAAACATACATCCTACAGTAAAAGCACAGTTCTGGAATCCGGAGAGCCAGACGGTTCGAATGGTGTATGACATGACCGCATTCGATGAAATATGGACGAACGATAAACGCAAATATGAGAGTTATGAATTATTAAAATCATAACCAAGGCATATTTCGCCCTAAATGTTTATTTTCTGAAAGGATATTCCGCTAAATAGGCTAAATAGCTCAAAAGCAGAGATTCTAAGCTTTAAAATGGTATATTGGATGTCTATATTGAACCTGTAACTGTTCATAACTATTCAGAAACACAGCCAGTTATGAAATATTAAATATTTCTGGCCCGCCGGTGGGCCAGCGCGTGTTAAGAGGTTAACTTTACTTAGAAGTGGGCGCTAAAAAGAAACAGTTTGTGCTATTACCCCAGAACGGGTGGAAAGGAAAGTTTACCGGCACCTTGTTCTGGCCACGGAGCTACAGTGGAAACTAGCTACCCTGAGCCACAGCCGAGAGGCAGTACGGCAGTCAAAGGTAACCGCGCGCTAGCCCAAGAGGGGGATCTTTTTCTGGCGTGGGTGAGGAATTCTGCACAACAGAGCGCCGTGTACCACATAAAATCGAGGTCAGTAAACACAAGCAAAATCCATACACAAGGCGCACTGCATTATAAGGCGCAATGACGATTTTTGGGAAAAAATAAGTATTTTAAGTGCGCCTTATAGCCCGAAAAATACGGTAATAGTTTGAGGCATGCATGTAAAGTGCAGATGAAGCACTATTAAGGTGACTGATTGTAACCCTAGGCACATGCTGCGTCCTGATATAGTTCCTACTGAGTCAACACCACGAGGCATCAAGGTGACCATCCTGTCCGCAGCACTGTCGTCTGTGTCTCAAATTTACAGCCCCTCCATCAGGACACTGTCACCTCATTTACTCCGGCCAGGCCAGGACCTCCCAGGCCTGGTGCTAGAATTACCACGTCGATAATTCACGGCTAATTAAACAGTCCCACAGAATCCCTCGCTCTCCGTAACTCACGCAGCGCCTGACAGCGCGCGGCTTAAAGCGGGGTGAGAGGGGGGGTGGAGAGAGGGCCCTGTGTGCCATGTCAAACTGCTCCACACTGAATCCACCACTCATGGGCACTGGCATCGACTTCCTGCCACTGAAGACAAACTTGTTAATGCGTTCTTTGATCATCTGTCCTCAGCTGGGCTCAGCACTTGTTTGCTTTGCCCGTACCTTCTCTGCACTACTCAGACAGCACCTCACTACCGTGGCAGCTTCAATAGACAGGTGCAGCAGCACAGCCAAAACACAGACTGGCAGCTTAGATAGATTTTCACTCGCAAAAATACACCCTAATGTCTGTTTTTCCCAATTACACTGTAGACGTGCATTCATGCCGTAAACTCTGGTAGTGGTCAGACATCTTATTTATAAGTGTTGGTGCATTTAAGGCTTTTATGGTCTTTTAGTTGTTAACACCTCCAGGATGGACTATTTTATATTAGATCAGATCCACATTCAAAGTTGGTGCGTTTATAGTGTCTTAGGTATTAACTAGTAACTAATGACATTGCATTTGGTTTGTTTTTGGTTTGTAAGCGCTGCATCGTTGCTAGGTTACCTGAGTAATACATGGAAGGCTTCGGATACAGTGCATTACTGGCTGATAATGTCACTCATAAAATGCCGCTCAGCCAATCACATTGAAGGGTTAACAACTAAAAGACTTTAGGTATTAACTAGTGGTGTCGATCATTTAAACAAGTAATAGTCACAACTGTTCTTCTTCTTCTTAAAATGTAAGTGTTAAATAATGTATATTTAAATATAAATAAAATAATGGACGTAAGATTGACAAACAAAAATTATTTTCATATTGGATGGGTCAATTTGTTCAGAAAAAATATCAATCACAACAATATTCTGGGATTAATAATAATCAATATTTAATAATAATAGTGTAGTGTGGTATGCTTGGCAACCTAGAGCCTTTTTTACTGTATCTTTATAATATAATACCTCTTGGTTTTAAAATTAGAATCTTAAAGCTTTGGTAGAGGAGGAGCATTAGTACGTATTAATATGTGTGTGTGTGTGAGATAGAAAAATACAGAGCGTGTGTGGGTACCACATGCATGCACACGAGAGAGAGAGAGAGAGAGAGAGAGAGAGAGAGACACTTCTAGTACCTCAGCAGATTCTGTAAACTTGATCATTTGATTAATATTTTTTTTTAAATGTAATCATTAGCTCGTGATGAATCTGGAAACTTTTTTTTGCAATGCAAATTAATCACATTAATATTTACAATACTAGTGTAAAGATTCAAATTTTGGGGCTGGATGCAAGCGCAAGTTAGTTTTAATTTCAGCCATAGAAGAATAAACAAAGAGGCAAATACAAAAGACTAACTTAAAAAAGCAAAGACTAACAAAAACTGAACCATCAAACCAACAAACAAACAAAATAAAAATCACAAACAATTTAAAACCAGAAACACAACAGGGAAACATGGGGTTCATAAACACAGACAAGAAACACATGGGGAAGGTAACATGGTGGCTTGATTCCAAATGAGACATATGTGGGAACACTAATGACAGGGCGAGGTTTGGGCAGAGAATAAAAATAAACTAACTAGAGCCATGTGCAACAGAACAAGCATACTAGAACACAAGACAGGGACTAAAAAGTCTAAGAAATTCACATTTAATACAAGTGTTAACAGAATGAGTTTTGTATGATTGCATCCTGTCTGGCAGGTGGAATTCCATCTCTTAAAAAGCAATAATTCTAATACTAATATTAATAATTATAACTGATCTTGGATTTAGTATCTTGCTCTTTTGTTTTCCCCTCACTTTCTCTTCATGAGTGTTTCTGAGTGTGAATAATTGTGTGTGATTGTGTGAGCTCACTCCCATGCTTGCTGACTGGTAGAGGAGAGCATTAGACTAATCCCTTACAGTTTAAACAGTTTGCTGCATTTTCTGATAGAGCTGTTATGGGAATGCGAAAATTATCTATTGTTCTACAGAATTGTAGAACCCCCACCATTGGTCTCACAGATTAGGATGAAGTTTGATAAGGAAGTGTAAACAGAATCCAGTCAAAGTACATGCAGATACCATCAAGATACAAAAAACATGTTAATGCCAGAATTGTGAGCTGAGATATAATTTTGCTCACAAAAAAACACCCTAATGTATCTTTTTCTCAAAGACACTATAGACATGAATTTATGCATTAGACACTGGATAGGGTTGGTGCATTTATAGTCTTTTAGCTTATAGAAAAGATCAAAGCATTACAGACAGTACCACTTCTCTTCTAATTAGTATGAGCAGTAGGGATGAGGATAAGGCAGAAATAAAATCAAATGGAGAATGGAGAATCCCTGGATGTACACTTTCTGAAGATTTAATACAAAAGGCACGAATAGTAATGGACCTTATGAGACCACTGAAAGATAAACTGAAATGCACTTTATGGACAAAAGTATTGGGGCAGTTGCTTATTCTATACAAAACTGAGATCATTAAAAATAATTGATTCTACTTCTGCTTTTGTTTCTAATTTATTTTTGGAGCGATCTTGTCAGAATTTGATTGTATTTAGTGACAAAATCCTTACTGAGGTCTGGATGTTGGATGAGCACCACATCCACCTCCATCTCATCTCCATCTCCTCAATTCATTCCAGTAGTACTGGATGAAAAAGAACCATTATTCTGGAGAACACAGAACTCCGGCAAAATAGGTTACAAGAATGATGTGATGCCTATTAGTATTCTACACACAGTGCTGTGAACACGTGGAAGAGCTTATGTGTGCGCATTGTGCAGGGCAGTGCTGCATGATTATAACATTCATTCTAACTTGTGCAGCTGTTTTATGATCACAGTGTGGTTTGTTACTTTGCGATATTGTGATATTAGCCGTAGATTTTATATACAATTTTAAACTGCATTAAATATATAGGCCTACATCATACACCATTTTCTTGAGGAAAGTGGTGGAAATGGGCTTTGTTTCGAGCTCAAGGAGAGAATCTAAACTCTTAAGATGGAGGGTTAATCCCAGTTTACAAGTTTTAAAACATTCTGTTTTGAAACATACCCACAAAAGTGTATTGATCTAGCTGGGAACGTTTTATGAGAAATGTTCTAATAACTTTCTGATGCTAACGATTATTATATTTTTAGAAAGTTTCTGAAGCATTATTTCTGTAATGTTACAGGCTAACTTTTCTTTTTTGACTTTCCTGGAAACTTTTGGAAAATTGGAAAAATCTCTGTTAGATCCTCATGAAATATGGATAAAAAAGGGAGCACTCTCTTTTGTTGCTAGTTGTGTAGATATTACTGGCTGTGTGTTTAGTTGTTTTAAGAGCACAGCAAATTTAAACTGTTATACAAGCTGTACACTTACAGTTTGATACAATGTACACTTACACTTACATTGTATCAAAGTGTCATATCTTCAGTGTTGTCCTAAGAAAATTTATAATAATATATTTTAAAAAACTGTGAGGGGTGCACTCAGATGCTGTATCTTATATATATTCTTTCCTAGAGAAGAACGCTAAATATTGTGGGCGGTGAGTGTGGGCGATTTCATCAGGAGCATGTATTAGTAATCCCAGAACGAGGGATCTCCTTGCTCATACAGAGAAGGTGGTTGAACCTCTGCAGATCCTCTGCAGAATGATGGAATGATGACTCAACTCTCCGTGTTCCCTTCAGGCAGTCTTAGCTTAAATTGTTCTCCAAATAGCAAATGTGACATTATTCACCTGCGTTTCGAGTCTCTACACTGCTCCCATCTTCTTTGTGCACGAGCTCTCCAGTGTTTCTCCAGTGCACAAGCGAAAGCAGAAAAAGCTCATTTTACAGAAATGAAATTACATTTTTTTAAAAAGTCATATATTGCGATTGAGGTTCATTTAGGAAGATTGTCAACAAGGGTGCATAAATGTAGCTTTGCAGAGGAACTATGTACGTGGGGACTGTAATTAGTAGTGCTCTAAAGAATAAGTGTATAATATAATAATATTATTTTAGTTCTGTATATTTCACAATATAAGGTGCATTTAAAAAATCCTTTAATCTTACCAAAAACCGACAGTGCACCTTATATATACATTTTACCAGTCAGGTTGTAAGGAGCAGCAAAGCCACTCTGCTGAAGTACAACATTATAAAAGAGTTTCAGTAAAGTTTTTCTCCAGCACTGAGGCTGGAGCAGTATTAGCATTAGCCGCTAACCTCAGCGCTAGCTCTTTTGCCATTCAGAGATGAGTATATCGGACTGTAGCACCCTGGATTACCGGAATACTCAGGGTTCCTCAGTGTAGCACTGTCGTGTGCCATTTACTAACGCTAACAGCTGCTAACCATGGCTAGCACTGCCCCTAACTGTGGCTAGCATTGCTGCTAACCATAGCTAGCACTGCTGCTAACCATAGCTATTACTGCTGCTAGCCACGCTTTTTATTGGAAATCAAAGCTTACTGTAAGTAAACAGAAGCGCTTTACTCACCCAAATAATCTGTTTTCAGTAGAGAAATCTGTGTAGATTAACATCCAGCACTTGTTTGACAATTTTTTTTAAGAGTTACAGTTTTATTTACTCAGGAGCCCCCAGCAGCAAGACCTGCTGAATTAGAAGGGAAACCTGGCAACACCCTTGTTTCTTATTATTGTTGCTCAAAATGTGCCTTAAGATCCGGTGTGCCTTATAGTGCAAACAATTCAATATCTTATTTAAGTAAGTGTTTATTCTACCCAAACCTTTTTTGTTTATCAATTGCAGTTTTAAAAGTATTCTTTAAAAAATATATAAAAAAACAAATCTATGTATCATTACTACTTTGTTTCTTCAGTCAGCTGAACTCATCCTCAAGTCTATAGGTAATTAATTCCTGTAAATTTTTTTCTTTCTGGACAAATTAATGTCTTTGCCTAATGAAAATTCTCATAACAGCCGTTCACTGCTCTGATTGTTTTGGGGTGGCTGCAGTGCTTTTGGCAGAGGCTGTGGATTAGCTGTTCCTGGTCCCACTTTATAATAAGTGTCCCTAAGTACTATGTAGTTACATGGTAACAATCCATGTAACTACAGTGTAACTACTGAAGAAGTACACATTGTTACAGATTAACTACATAGGTACAGGTTATGTAATTACACATGTGTATTAAGGTTAATTTTGACTTGTGTAAGTACACATGTGTACCAGGGGGAGTGTACTTACACAAGTAATAGAGCACGTGTACTTACACTTGTGTAACAATGTGTGTGTACTTACACATGTGTAATAGTGTGTGTGATAAGTTGAGTGTAAACTTATCCAACAGATATTGTCTGATATGTAATTAGGGCTGATTGAGTGTTTTGAAAACTAAAATATTTTTTTAGATTTGATCATGGGAAGAAAAGGATGTCAGCATATCATCCCCTCAGGGGGAAAGTACTCATTGATATCCAGCACATTACCTTACTTTGTTAGCTCACCTAAAGACTCCACTTATGTTCATTCAGAACAAAAACCTACAGGTTTCCATCTTATAAATCAAATCATTAAACACTCCTTCTTTTAATATTTAATGTAATGTTTAACTATACTTAAAATGTAATATAATTAAAATGTTTCTAACCTTTATCTAGTTTTAATGGTATGATTATGTTGCCATCACATTATCAGGGATCAACCCCTCTATAACCTTGCAGATCTATAACAGCAAGTTTCAGCAAACTGAATTGTAAAGATAAAACTCCTAAATATCCTATTTATTACACTATCCCAAAAGCAGTACTCTGATTAACAACCTGTAATTTACCAGTACTTACATAATAACTACACAGGAACATTTTAAAGTGTAACATTAAAATGCTATATAATAAATATTTTTAACTTTGGTACATGTATATCATATTTAACAGCAATGTACATACACAGTACTTACACAATAACTACACAGGAACATTTTAAATTGTAACATTAAAATCCTATATAATAAATATGTTTAACTTTGGTACACATATTTCATATGTAACAACAATGTACTTACACAGTACTTACACAATAACTACACAGGAACTGTCCACTTATTTTAAAGTGTAACATTTAATGTACTTACTGTGGGATAAATATGTTTAACTTTGGTACACATATATCATATGTAACAGCAATGTACTTACACAGTACTTACACAATAACTACACAGGAACTGTCCACTTATTTTAAAGTGTAACATTTAAAATACTTATTGTGGGATATGTTTAACTTTGGTACACATATTTCATATGTAACAACAATGTACTTACACAGTACTTACACAATAACTACACAGGAACTGTCCACTTATTTTAAAGTGTAACATTTAATGTACTTACTGTGGGATAAATATGTTTAACTTTGGTACACATATATCATATGTAACAGCAATGTACTTACACAGTACTTACACAATAACTACACAGGAACTGTCCACTTATTTTAAAGTGTAACATTTAAAATACTTATTGTGGGATATGTTTAACTTTGGTACACATATTTCATATGTAACAGCAATGTACTTACACAGTACTTACACAATAACTACACAGGAACATTTTAAATTGTAACATTAAAATCCTATATAATAAATGTTTAACTTTGGTACACATATTTCATATGTAACAACAATGTACTTACACAGTACTTACACAATAACTACACAGGAACTGTCCACTTATTTTAAAGTGTAACATTTAATGTACTTACTGTGGGATATATATGTTTAACTTTGGTACACATATTTCATATGTAACAGCAATGTACTTACACAGTACTTCCACAATAACTACACAGGAACTGTCCACTTATTTTAAAGTGTAACATTTAAAATACTTATTTTCGAATAAATGTATTTAGGTTTGGTACGCATATATCATATGTAACAGCAATGTACTTACACTGTACTTACACAATAACTACACAGGAACGGTCCACTTATTTTAAAGTGTAACACTTACTCTGACAGATCTGCGTTGGATTATAGTATCCTAAATAGTAATTTAACAGTCACTACCTAATAGATCACTTTATGAAAGTACACAATCACAAACATACAGAACACAATAGAAATGTTTATCCAATGTTTTAACAATAAAATTATCATGATAAAATAAAACATTTCCAATGAACCTCTATTTCCCTACAGCAAAAACAAACAAAAAAAAGCTCATGAATTCATGAGGCATGAATAAAAGTTCAGCATCCCTGCTTGAAGAAGCTATCTTATCATTGGAGACAATACACCTCCCACTTGTCCAACACCTGTAACACAAAGGAAAAGAGAAGTTAGAGATGATGCAAAAAAAATAAACATTTTTTGGACAATAATGCACAATTATTCATGAATTTTACCTGTCAGGTATTAAGGATCAGTAAACTCAAGTGGTGTACAGCGTTACAAAGGAGTTTATAAAGGAGCAGTATTAGCATTAGCTAACTGTAGCACTAGTTTTTTCGCTGTGCAAAGGTGCGTCATTGCTGTTTTAAAACAAGCTACATGAGATGACCTGGTAACTAATATCGGCCCGGCCTACCGAAACACTCAGCAGTCGTTAGTAGCGCTTAGTGCTAGTAAATGTTAGAACCTACGTTTAAAAAACAAATTTCAGGAGAGAAATCTGTGTAGATTAACATCCAGCACTCGTTTGACTTTAAAAGAAAATGCTTTTTTTTAAGAATCGCTCCCAGCAGCAATACATGCTGAATTACATGTTTCTTACTATTGTCGCTTACAATATGTTGCGCCTTATTTATGAACATAGAACAGAAAATACACGTTTGTTGATAGTGCGTCATATAATCCATTTCCACATACACCTGAAAAATATATTACAAATAAATAATGCTGAACCATGCTTTGTTTTCTGAAAGCCCTGAAAATGTAATTTTTTCATTTAGTTCTACTCACTCACACAATCTGAGCTCCAATTCATCCCAAACCACTTGGGTTGAGTTTTTGTATCAAGTGTTTGTGAAAACCAAACACTTTTTTGTCTAATAACTACCTGCAAACGTGTTTGATATTAATCTAAAACGCAGTAAATAGTTCAAATAAAGAACAAACATTAATGAGAATGTGTGTCCAAACGTTTGACTGGTACTATATACAGCTCTGGAAAGAAATAAGAGAAAGAAAATGAAAACCTATGGAATATAATCAATTGCTTGATTTTTTGCAGCAGGAGTGGCATAAAGTTATCCAAAAGCAGTGTAAGACTGGTGGAGGAGAACATGCCAAGATGCATAAAAACTGTAATTAAAAGTAAGGGTTATTCCACCAAATATTGATTTCTGAACTCTTAAAACTTTATGAATAGGAACTTGTTTTCTTTGCATTATTTGAGGTCTGAAAGCTCTGCATCTTTTTTTTTGTTTTTTTTTAGCCATTTCTCATTTTCTGTAAATAAATGCTCTAAATGATATTTTTATTTGGAATTTGGGAGAAATGTTGTCTGTAGTTTATAGAATAAAACAACAATGTTCATTTTACTCAGAAACTGATTCAGAATTTTTTTTTATTATTAAATTCATTTTTAATTTTATTCCAGAGCTCTATATACATATAGGTTTGCACACCCATTCTCATTTATATTAATATTCACTCTTTTCTGTATTTTATATTTTTGTCCAGATAGCTGTCCAGATAGCTGTCAGGTTTTTCTATTGGAGAAAGAGAACTTTGCTTTAGACATTAAACTTTATGCAAGAACATGGCTTTAGTGTAAAATAACCCCTTATAAAGCCTTGTCCCGTATACGGGCTAAAGGTGTAGGTGATTTTTGCAGTGAAGTAAGTTATTTATATTGTGAAAATGTGAGGGTTTGTTTTCTCTCTATTCAACTTAATAATTCCAAATCAGTAACAGGAATCAACCCAATTTCTGCAGGTTTAAAAATAGACAAAAAAACTACACAAATAAAACTAATACAACTAAAGGTTTGGAGGACATGACCTGTTTGATTTGTATTCAGGAACATGTTGATTTTAAAATGAAGTTCAGGAAATAGACAATTTTATAATTTTATTTGTTATATTTTGACATTAGCAGATTTACTTTTATGGAGGAAATCTTTAGTAGTTAGAAAGTTAGTTAGAGCCATTTAGTACAGTGCATTGTTCATGGAAAATGTGACTGTTGTTGCCTTTTTTGTTTCCATAAAAATGTAATAATAAAACAATATAATAATAATAATAATAATAATAATAATAATAATAATAATAATAATAATACGCTGTACCTTTATAACTTTGTAACTTTAAATTTATACACTTTCATTCAGTCAATATATTAACTATGTTATAGCATAATTTAGCCAGTAAAAAAAAGAAGAAGACATCTTGCAGTTCTAAAAGCAGTATTTTGTGTAGAATGCTGTAATATGTAATTGTGATAGTGTATGAAAGATCTTACCGTTTAAGCCCGTCTGATCTGCAGTGTGCTGAAGCTTCATCTTCCTCCCACAGCAGCAGCAGGAGCAGCAGCAGGAGCAGGAGCAGGGCGGATCTCTGTACAGCAGTCCTTACTTACAAAACCAATTAATTAGTCGTCTGTTTCCTTTACCGTTGTTAAAGCAGTGAATTAAACAAACCATCGTATGCTGTACTTTAAAATATATCAGCATTATCCGCGTTAACTCTGTTATTTTCGCTTTTTTCTGACGATCCGCGCGCCTTAGTGGAGGACTTGGATTTTGAATTTCCCGGTATTTTCCACTGATTGGATGAGCACGGACGGATTTGATTGGCTGTTGAGGCAACGCGATATTTCCCCGGTTTTTGCGAGCAGAGCCGCGCGCGGGCGCTTGTGTGTGTGTGTGTGTGTGTTTGTGTGTGTGTGTGTGTGTGTGTGTGTGTGTGTGTGTGTGCGCGTGTGTGTGCACGCGCGCTGACGGTGGAGGAGAGAAGCTGCAGTGTTTGAGTCTGGAACTTTGTCTGAAATAAGAGTAAATGTTCCTGCATGTTTACATTAGATTGCTGCTGCTAATGCTTCATAAAATGGCCCCTCCAAGACCAGCAAGGAAAAAGATGCCTGCCAGAGCAGCTGAGGAAAAAGGTGAGTTAATCAGCCCACACAAAACATTAAAACACTGGACTAGTTGGCTGGTGTAATATAACCCCAAACATTTTTTTAAATATATAATGTTTACATAAAACACTCGCTATATATTCATTTTGTGGACATTAATTCTAATGAATGTAATTAGCTACTTCATTGCTGGCACACACACACACACACAAGGGCATAGGAGCGGGCTTGATTTTTTTTTTTTGGGGGGGGGGGGGGGGGGGGGGGGGGTTTGGCAGACACCCAATTACTTTTAATCACAAAAAATATTTTTTTTTTCTGTATTCTGTTTATTATTAGTTACATGCAAGTAAAGGTGACTTAACAACCTAAGTTACTCTATGTTACTCCACATTACATTTACATAGAAAAAAATATGTTTATATTAATATTATTAAAATTGATCAGTTATCACCTAATATTTAAAATAATATAACAATATATGTTGTATATTTACATTTTCTTCACTCTTAAAAAATACTTAGAAGCATTGGGTCCTGTGCTTTTAATTTGTTTATTCTAAGTGCACTTCTTACGATGGTGTCCTTTTATGTAAAAGAAAGTAACTTTTCGTTTCATAGAGATTTTTGGCAGAAGTCAGGACATGTGGTCTTACTGTGAACTACAAATGAACAGAAGTCAGATTACAGCATTGTATTATACAACATATTATAGAGCTTTCTATAAATGCACTTAATAAGGTAAGTGGTGGTATGATGTGTCTAACACACTGCTGGAGAAACATGAAGCTCCATAGGGGGCTAAGGGATAACAGGTAAACTCAGTAAAGGACTGTTTTTTTAGCTAATCAGTTTAGGGCAGTGTCCAGGGTTTAAAAATTGCTTTAAACTACCAACATACAGTGTTGTACTAAATTATGGCTATCCACTACATCCAGCTTCTAGCTAACTAGTTAGCTAAATTAATTTTCGTTCATTATAGATCACAGTCCTGCAATTCCAAATTAATAAACACTATTTGAAAATTAAATGATCAGGCACATCAGGGCAAGTTGAACATTATATATATATATATATATATATATATATATATATATATATATATATATATATATATATATATATATATAGTTTATTTTTTCTTAAACCTGGACTCCCTATCTAGCCAATTCCAAAATTAAGCTAACTGACTCAAGCTGCAGTGTGGGTTTGATCTGTGTGTTTTCATTCAGAGACCTGCCTTTATAACCAGCTATCGAAAACATATCCACCACAATACAATAACTACATTTTGCCATATTGTCCAGCCCTGTTCACCATTTCTTTTTAGAAGCAAACTAGACTTAAGTGTATTTTTTTTTATATAAAAAAGCATTTATTTGTAGTTTTTCAGATTCATATTTGTCCAAACTAAAAACTTGATCTAGTGGATGTTTCTACTTAATTGAGCTTTCTTGTCATGATGGGGACGGAATACAGACACTCACGGAACCAGTTTTGAGATTTTATTAAAAATCCACAGGGTCCAGGGATAGTCAAAACAGAAAGCATATAACGCCAGCAAACAGATACCTGGAGGCTAAGACCATATCAGAGTCGGGAGGTAATACACGAGATAATCCACAGTGAAGTCGAGAACAAAAAGCAAGGTCATTCACGGAAAACAATCACAGAATAATAACGCTTTGTAAAGTGGTAGAAACCAGGCAATACGCGACACAGGTTTGTGCGCGCAGTGTCCTTAAATAGGGTAGGTAATCAATACTACGGGCCTCCTGGAGGAAGCAGGTGAGGTGTCACGTGAGTGGGTGTGTGTGTGATGTCAGCGGGTGGTGCGTTCTGGGTAGTGTAGTTGTTAGACTGAAAACCTCCGTTGGAGCTCAGTGTGGAAGGAACAGAAGCGCCTACAGCACCAGATGTGACATTTCTCTACTTCAAGTGATCTCTCCTTTATCAAATTGATCTAATTAATGTGCACAAAAGATGATGTGAGATGTAGTTCATGTTTTGAAAATTTTGCAATTTTATACTTTTATGTAGATTAACAGGCCGGGATTTTTGTTAATTGTTTGCCTAGCATTACACCACTAAATCTCGTGGATTTCTATTTAGTCATTACATAAAAAGCTTTCATGTTTGATAAGGAACATTACTGAAAAATGTAATTGTAATTGTAATAGAAAATAAAAAAAATAATAATCTGCTAATGTCAAAATATAAATAAAATGATAAAATTGTCTCTTTCCTGAACTTCATTTTAAAATCCACATGTTCCTGAATACAAATCAAACAGGTCATGTCCTCCAAACCTTTAGTTTCATTAGTTTTATTTGTCTAGTTTTTTTAATGTCACCTTTACTTGCATGTTTCGGTAGGCCGGGCCGATATTAGTTACCAGGTCATCTCATGTAGCTTGTTTTAAAACAGCAATGACGCACCTTTGCACAGCGAAAAAACTAGTGCTACAGTTAGCTAATGCTAATACTGCTCCTTTATAAACTCCTTTGTAACGCTGTACACCACTTGAGTTTACTGATCCTTAATACCTGACAGGTAAAATTCATGAATAATTGTGCATTATTGTCCAAAAAATGTTTATTTTTTTTGCATCATCTCTAACTTCTCTTTTCCTTTGTGTTACAGGTGTTGGACAAGTGGGAGGTGTATTGTCTCCAATGATAAGATAGCTTCTTCAAGCAGGGATGCTGAACTTTTATTCATGCCTCATGAATTCATGAGCTTTTTTTTGTTTGTTTTTGCTGTAGGGAAATAGAGGTTCATTGGAAATGTTTTATTTTATCATGATAATTTTATTGTTAAAACATTGGATAAACATTTCTATTGTGTTCTGTATGTTTGTGATTGTGTACTTTCATAAAGTGATCTATTAGGTAGTGACTGTTAAATTACTATTTAGGATACTATAATCCAACGCAGATCTGTCAGAGTAAGTGTTACACTTTAAAATAAGTGGACCGTTCCTGTGTAGTTATTGTGTAAGTACAGTGTAAGTACATTGCTGTTACATATGATATATGCGTACCAAACCTAAATACATTTATTCGAAAATAAGTATTTTAAATGTTACACTTTAAAATAAGTGGACAGTTCCTGTGTAGTTATTGTGTAAGTACTGTGTAAGTACATTGCTGTTACATATGAAATATGTGTACCAAAGTTAAACATATATATCCCACAGTAAGTACATTAAATGTTACACTTTAAAATAAGTGGACAGTTCCTATGTAGTTATTGTGTAAGTACTGTGTAAGTACATTGGTGTTACATATGAAATATGTGTACCAAAGTTAAACATATTTATTATATAGGATTTTAATGTTACAATTTAAAATGTTCCTGTGTAGTTATTGTGTAAGTACTGTGTAAGTACATTGCTGTTACATATGAAATATGTGTACCAAAGTTAAAAATATATATCCCACAGTAAGTACATTAAATGTTACACTTTAAAATAAGTGGACAGTTCCTGTGTAGTTATTGTGTAAGTACTGTGTAAGTACATTGCTGTTACATATGAAATATGTGTACCAAAGTTAAAAATATATATCCCACAGTAAGTACATTAAATGTTACACTTTAAAATAAGTGGACAGTTCCTGTGTAGTTATTGTGTAAGTACTGTGTAAGTACATTGCTGTTACATATGAAATATGTGTACCAAAGTTAAACATTTATTATATAGGATTTTAATGTTACAATTTAAAATGTTCCTGTGTAGTTATTGTGTAAGTACTGTGTAAGTACATTGCTGTTACATATGAAATATGTGTACCAAAGTTAAACATATCCCACAATAAGTATTTTAAATGTTACACTTTAAAATAAGTGGACAGTTCCTGTGTAGTTATTGTGTAAGTACTGTGTAAGTACATTGCTGTTACATATGATATATGTGTACCAAAGTTAAACATATTTATCCCACAGTAAGTACATTAAATGTTACACTTTAAAATAAGTGGACAGTTCCTGTGTAGTTATTGTGTAAGTACTGTGTAAGTACATTGTTGTTACATATGAAATATGTGTACCAAAGTTAAACATATTTATTATATAGGATTTTAATGTTACAATTTAAAATGTTCCTGTGTAGTTATTGTGTAAGTACTGTGTATGTACATTGCTGTTAAATATGATATACATGTACCAAAGTTAAAAATATTTATTATATAGCATTTTAATGTTACACTTTAAAATGTTCCTGTGTAGTTATTATGTAAGTACTGGTAAATTACAGGTTGTTAATCAGAGTACTGCTTTTGGGATAGTGTAATAAATAGGATATTTAGGAGTTTTATCTTTACAATTCAGTTTGCTGAAACTTGCTGTTATAGATCTGCAAGGTTATAGAGGGGTTGATCCCTGATAATGTGATGGCAACATAATCATACCATTAAAACTAGATAAAGGTTAGAAACATTTTAATTATATTACATTTTAAGTATAGTTAAACATTACATTAAATATTAAAAGAAGGAGTGTTTAATGATTTGATTTATAAGATGGAAACCTGTAGGTTTTTGTTCTGAATGAACATAAGTGGAGTCTTTAGGTGAGCTAACAAAGTAAGGTAATGTGCTGGATATCAATGAGTACTTTCCCCCTGAGGGGATGATATGCTGACATCCTTTTCTTCCCATGATCAAATCTAAAAAAATATTTTAGTTTTCAAAACACTCAATCAGCCCTAATTACATATCAGACAATATCTGTTGGATAAGTTTACACTCAACTTATCACACACACTATTACACATGTGTAAGTACACACACATTGTTACACAAGTGTAAGTACACGTGCTCTATTACTTGTGTAAGTACACTCCCCCTGGTACACATGTGTACTTACACAAGTCAAAATTAACCTTAATACACATGTGTAATTACATAACCTGTACCTATGTAGTTAATCTGTAACAATGTGTACTTCTTCAGTAGTTACACTGTAGTTACATGGATTGTTACCATGTAACTACATAGTACTTAGGGACACTTATTATAAAGTGGGACCCTGTTCCTTCCTCCTCCTCTCACTGTGTGCTTTGTTTGAAGCAGCTAACTCCCTCATCCCCTGTTGCATTTTTTCACTGGATCCCCGACACTGATTCAATACAGCAGGCTTTTTTTTATGGAGCCCCTGTCAGTAAGAGTTCGATCCACTGCTCCATGTGTTACTCAAATTACCTATTGATTGATTCTAAAAGATGGCCTGGAGATGTTCATTGCTTGGAATTTTATCTGCTCCGGCTTGATGCCACGCGCTGTTCAGCACTGTTCAGAGTTTCGTGCTGACTGCAATCCAGAGTATGATGCCTTATATCAAATGTGGTTAAAACTTTTAAACAGTCAAAATTAGGGGTGTGACAAAATATTTGTATTTTTTTAAGATTTCGTTTAGTTTTCATTTGCGATATATTATCAGTATGTGGTGTCAAATTTTAATTTGTACTTAAACATAGGTGCTCAATTTAATTTACTAAAGTTACTGCTTTATCACTCCACATGGTGGCGCTAATCAAATGAATACGAATACATTAATAAATAAATAAATTATTCCTAGTATTTGCTTATTTAGGAGTAGTTTATCCTCTTTTAGTAGCACAGATATCCTGAAGTATCATAGAGAATTGTTTTGCGATATATCGAGTATCAAAGTATTGTGATTACATCATCATACACAATGCATCGTGATAATATTGTATTGTGAGATGTGATTGATTTATGTGATTAATTTAATCCTGACAGAAACTTCCTGACAGATTGAAAACGTGATTTGTTTTTGTAATTATTATTATTATGTAATTGTTTACAGTGTATTGAATCAGTGTCATATTTAACATTTATCCGTGCAATACCATATGTCTGCATGTTGAAGAGTAACTGTTTATTTTACCTTGAGTGTATTGACAAATATCTTTCAATTATGATTACTTATCTTAGTATCTATAATTACATAATCATTGTGTGAAACCTTGTATTCTATATGCATTAACCAATACTCACAGTGTATTTGATCATTTTTATTACTCACAGTGTATTTTACACGCATTTATATAGAATATTAACCAATAATCACAGTATATTCTTTACATATATAGTAAAACACTGTTTGATCAGGCATGTGACTAACACCGACCTTATTATGACAAATTAACCCACATGATACATAAGGCGTTTACTAACACATAGGACCTATTATATGGCGGACTAACCACGCGCTACTAACACATTAACATATAATATATGGAATCCATTGTGTGACGTGTGTAGCTTATGCTTGAAGCATTTCGTTCACTGCATGTTTCTGACTAACGGCCATCAATCATCAGCTAGAGCACTCTGTACGAACTGAATTGATACAAAGGAGACTTCGGGACGAACAGTGCGGCCTTTCTCTCTGTGCGTGCAAAGTCCTTCACCTACCAAAGCGGGAGAAGGACACGCGCACATAGGGAGGGCGGCACTGTCTAATTCCTGAAACAATATCACACTGTCTGACTGGACCCAGTCAATTCTTGAAACAATACCACACTGTCCGGCTGGATACAGTCAAGGCCAAACACTAGTGGTCCGGTCAGACCTGTGAAACTTGAGTATTAACACATGAAATTACGCATGCTAACATGATTTTAGTAACGCCTCATCAGCCGGTTTCACGTCATTTGGGGTATAAACATGGAGTCAGATTAGAGGGGGGTCAGAACTTATACTGAGACAGCTAACAATTGGTTTTGTATGTTCTCCTGGATCCAGTACTTTGTAATAAATACTTGGTTTGCTTTCAACTTCACTCCACCTGTCTGACTCTCTCTATCAAACGAACATGCAGGGGAGTTGTACCCCGGACGAGAGGTGGGTGTTGACCCACCTTTCATTTTCATTTCTACAACAATGTCTATAGTGTAAGTTACTGTGTATATTGTGTATATCTGTATATTAAATTTTATTTGACTATTTTACTTTGTTGTAAATATTGTTCTCTGCACACTAGTGGGAACCTGAACCCATGTTTGTTACTCACATGTACACCTGTGCTTTGTGATGTGACAATAAAAATCTAGAATCTTCATAAATGCATAAGCTTGTACCAGCCATGCATTTTATAACGTAGTTAAGTGTTAAATACCATGCACAATGTTGGATACATGGATAAATGGATACATATTCTAAGTCACTAATTCACTGTAATTTTTTACTTTACTTTATTACTATCACATCGTATTGTCAAAATTTCTAGAATTGCAATGTTATTTTAGCATTAAGCTAATATCTTGAATGTAAAAGTTGCTCTTTTTATTTTATAAGATAAAATAAATGGTGCGCTACTCTCTCTAAACCTCTCTGTTTTGACTGGTTAGACTGTGTTTATTCATGTATCTTGGGAGTGGATTTGGAAAGAGGGCTGAAAGTAGGAAGTGGAATTTGTCCAAAAACTAGCAAAACGTTATGAAGCCACCAACTGCTAGCCAGGTAAACTCAATTAAAATATCAAGCTAAGCAGATTTACTAGAGGATGTCCTTCCATTAATAATGTTTTCTCTTATTATCATCCTGTTTCCTCTGAAATGTGATTGATTATGTTTGCTTGGCTGTGTTTTACATCAAATGAACTTCTCCTTCACATTCATTGTCATTTATTTGCTAATACATGTGAGCTATTATATCTATTTGTCAATGTGTCAACTTTATGATGATAAAGATGACACTGTAAAGACACCGCTCATAATGATATTTCACTCTCTGTACATTACTGCTGCTTTGTGTGTATGTGTGCTGTGTGTTTCTCTTAGTGCAAGTCTGTGATCCTTTCTTAAGCAAGTCAAGCCAACATGACCAGCATAACCATGGTCATTAAACAACATGGCCAAGGTTGCTGACCAGCATGACCATTTACAGTTTTGATTTAATACTGGCAGATTTACTGTGAGAACAGATTGGTCCACCTGTAGAACTAACATGACCTGAATATTTGAGTCTTAATTTACTAATCTTCACCAGCTGGTCAACCAAATTCATCAAGTTGGTTTCTGCAATTGTTGTGCTGAGTGTTGATGGTCAATTAAACTTATAAAACAGCCGATACTTTTTTTCAGAAGTTGGTTTCATTTTGTAGGGTCTTTCTAACATTTTTAGAATGTACAAGTTCCTTTGTTGCATTGCTTATGTTTACAGATAGCTATGACGTGTCAGTACAACCTAGTCGAACCATTTTAAATATATGTGAATAAACCCTGAGCAGGAGCCTTTGGCTTCATTCACACACATCCGATATTTAGTTTAGGCTGTTCACACAATATTTTTAATGTGACTCATATCTGATAGCTGTCTGAACAGAGATCGCTACTGGGCAACTTTACTTTGCCGTAAAAGTCGCATGGGTTCTCATCTGGCTGTTCATGCTGCATTGCAATGCTGTGAATTGGAATATGTATTGTATTTCAGTACCACATTTTAAAATGGCCCAGCTCAGACTTGAAAAGGTCAGATTCAGTAGGCCCTATTTTAGCAATCTATAGGCGAGCCGTCATCCGCACAGCTTAAATTGTGCAAAATGCATGAATTAATTCTCTTCTAACTAATTCTTGGGCGTAACATGAAATAAACCAATCAGATTGTCACTTGTCGTTCCCTTTAAGAGCCAGGTGTGCTCTGACTGTCGAATTGGTATTTTAACAGCGCAGAGCTTGTTTAATTGTCAGGGTTCAAATCAGTCATTGGTGCACCTATGTTTTCTGCTGCCAACATAACAATACCTCAGAAATTTACCTGAACATGCAAGGTGTGACAATAGAAAACAGGACCACATTTACGTGCTGTGTACCAGTGATAGTGAGGTCTGTACTTTGGCTTAGATTTTGGGACTAGGCAACAAAGAGAGAGTCATTCAGGGCTATTTTGTCTTTGATATGACCTGAAAGATCACCTGTTCAGACCAACCTGCCACTTTACACTTCATGCTTTTAGGGCAGACATACTTTAGTGTTACTTATGCTTTTTTTCTGGTTTTACTCAGGGATTTAGGTTAAGGTTTTTGCTCATTAGTTGTTTGTTTATTACTTTGGCATTAAGCTGAAGTTTTATCTTTCCATCTAGTATTAAACATCTTACCACTGAGTCTTTCACAGATAAATCCATATTGGTTCAAACAGTTACATGGTGTCTGGTATCTGGTGGTCTGGCAGCAGGTCTGGGAAGAGAGCCCACTTTAACACTCTGCTAAGACCTGACCATAGACCATAACACTGCTGATGTACAGATCTTTATTCATGTAGTTTTTTATGCTTCTGGAAATAGAACGGTACAGAATTATTTAAATTAGAGTCATAAAACACTGGCTAAATTACACACTCTTTATCTTAGAGATTGCTCAGACCCAAAGTGTAAATGTCCACAATATAGTGCACCTTCTACCACACCCTTTCCTTAATTTTTAAACTTGACTTCATTTTGATGAAGAGTAGCACTGCTACAGAGCAGTAACTCGTTATCACAAACACAATCAAAACACATTGTGTGCGAATAACACTTAACTGAGGGAAGGCACTCGCATCTGTGTAGGAGACGCAGCACACAGTTGGGTGACTGGATGCACCAGTAGTTTGCAATGGTTAAAGCGTATGCTGCTTCTCAGAAGTGATTCTGCAGAATGATCCTCTCCAGATGGTAATTACCACCCGACCCACAACTCTGTGCTACTGAGGCAAATGGTGCTTGTTAAAGGAACATCTGGCCCTGTCATGCAACTGTGTACACACACCACCATCACAGGAGTACTGTGTTCGATGTGTACACTGCCATGGTGCGCACTGTTGTAACTGAGAAATGCCACAGTTGAAATACATCAATTTTAAAGGATTACGCTTTTAAAGTGTAATTACTCTACAGGTGTTTCTTTCCCTGAGACTTTTTCCCATTTACAATATTTTACTGGGTGTCAGGAATGATGGGAACAGGTATGTGAGGATAATTGTTTATTTAGAAATGTGTTTGTTGTTTCAGTCATGTAGCTCAAGGGTGGGAAATGGAGTCCAGCACAGGATCTAAACAATAGAGAATTCTGAGGTAGTCCTTCTTCTTTATTATTCCAGCCACTTTGCGCAATGTTGCAAATTTACTGGTGGCAAAACCACCTCACAGCATGAGAATGAGGCTACCAGCACCATGCTTAATAACAGGTACAATGTAACTTTCTTTTAAAAGTTTTTTTTCTTTCTTAACATGATCAGCCTCAAATGTTAAGTGTGTGAAATATGTGTTGATTTTGGAACACAAGCTTTTTTAATAGATGACAGCTTCTCAGTCCACAGCAATTTAAACTTTTCTTGACTGTAACCCTTGCCTGTGCATGTTCTGCCCAAGCCCGAACTTGCTGCTCCATAAATCGTCATTATGAGCCTGATACTATTATATTGATTATATTACCATTCTAACCTGTGCAACATCACAAAGATCAAAGTTTAATTTGTCACTTTTGTTGTATTGTGATTATTACACAATAGCTTTATATACAATAATAAATAGCTTAAAAAAGTGGTGGGAAGCAGGTCGGGATCTAAGCTCTACATAAATAATAATAGCATTATTGTCCCTGTTAGTATACCAGATTTGTTTTTCCCCTTAGAATATAGTTTCAGGCATTCTCTGCACATTTACTACAGAAAATCTAAACTCTACATATGAAGTCTAGTGCTCTAGGTAGTCACTGCTGTGTTTTATTAGTTTGGATTTATGCTGATTTCTCAGTTCTTTTAGTCAGAGATACAGTGGCTGCTTCTCTTAAAGCTTTCAGGGTCTTTTGTTGCCAAATACTCTGTTTTTAACCATTTATCCATGATGTGTAAAACGTATCAATCAGACTATGCCAAACCAATCAAAAGTTTGACCTAAACAATTTTTATTTTGCAAAAACATTAACTTCTTATCGTCATATTCATTAACTTTGCATCTTAAATTACAATTTATGAACTATTTATATATAAAATTATTTTAACTTTGCAAAATAGAAAAAAAACATTTTGGCTTACGGCCCCCTTGCAGTACCTCTGCAGCCCACTGGGGGAGTGCAGCCCACAGGTTGAAAACCACTGCTTTAGTGTATCTCAGGTATCTTTTACCAATTTTTCTCTTAGCTAAAGGTGACAGTTTGAGTCTTAGAGCGTTTTCACACCAGCACTATTTGGTCTGGTTAAAACAGACTCTGTTTCGTTGCACTGTTGATGTGGTTTGTTTGTGCAGGTGAGAAAACAGTAATCACACTTGCTTGCTGTTACAGACCAAAACAACTATACCAAGTCCTGCAAGTGAAGGTAGTCTCGGTTCGATTTCGAACAAACTACAGAGGGATTAGTTTATGGTGAGAATGTGATCCGATCTCAATCTGACCCAACTATAACTCAACATACTACATACTAACAACTCAATCATAACCCTCATGTTTCAGCAAAACTGCTGTTTCCAGTTATTAAATAATGCCAGCTCTGCTGCTGCTCCATGCTAATCTCTTTCACACTGAGTGCAGTATATGTAGCGCTCGCCGCTGATACAGCACAGCTCCACTTACTGCGAAAACATCTGTGCCGTGTATCCCATTAAAAACCATGTGTTTGAAAGCGCACTGGCTACGTTATGTTTTAAAGCAGCTGTATTTACTTTCTTGCTCCTGGGCCAGACAGCTCTGACCAATCAGAGGAGACATTGTTCTCACAAGGTTTGTTGGGGCGCATTTAGGTGCGTTTAGATTTGAGCCTGTGTGAAAACACACCAAACCGAGGGGAAAACGCTCAAAGTAAACAAACTCGCAACTGATTTCAACCAGAGAAACAAACTATAGGTGTGAAATCTGCTCCTTGCACTTTTGTATTGTACTGTGTGTTGGTCAAACCATTTTTATGTGGGTACAGAGAAGCTACCAGCTGTAGTCAATCATGATCACTGACAGGAACTTAAGAGCAGTGATGGCATAGTTACCTTTAAAAAAGTTGTGTGATTTTGACTGTGCTGTGACCCTAAATGTTTCTTCAGTTTGGGCGTAGTGTTTTTAAAGCTAGATAGCACTTTATCACCAGCACAGAGTGTACAACAAACCTTAATACTGGCATATTTAGGCATGTTTATGTTTGTGTGGCTGTATGGTTTTTACCTGTGAGCTGTCCTCATTCTGAAAATGTGATTTACTTGCCGCAGAGACCAGACGTTACTCTCTAAGACGCAAAAAGAAAGCTAAGATATATCATTTTACTAAGGAAATGCTAAAAATAGTAACACACAGTGACTTGGATTAGTTACTTTAATCTAATTATTGGATTGGAAAAAGCAACACTATTTTAATACACAACTATTTGAGTCCTTCAGTTGTTGCGTTGTTCATACTACACAACTGGTTGTGCTGTAATCTTGCGAAGCAATGCCAGAGAATCTCTAGAGAGGAGAATACTCACTTGAAGTGAGTTCAAAATGAATGGAACATATGAAGAAATTGACTAAAACCCCCCAAACTGGGCTAAAATCGTGCAGTTTGAACCTGGCAATAGATGTCTTGTAACATGTTACAGATATCACTGCTTAAGAGGCTTTGGCCTAAGCAAATGTTCTGTTCTATTTTGTATAACCAACAAAATTAATAATCTGAATCCAGTGAATGCTTGCATATATTTGAAATATATCTCTTTTGATTGTATTGTATAGAATACATGTGCAATCACAAGGAGAGACAGGCTCTAGGCAGCTTTTGGATATGTAGATGCATAGCGATATCACAAAAGTAATGCATTTAAAATAAGCTTTGTTTTTCCAGTTTCCATGTATGAACCGCGTGACCTGCAGAGTGCAGAGTGTTTTTTAAAACTTTAATAATGTTTATTAAACCGAGGAGAATTCAGCTTTCCGTGAAATTGGGCTGCTAACTAGCGATATAAAGCAGTCAGCTGGATCTGAGATCTATCTACAGAAGCAATGTCTTAATGAGATAAATTGTTAGAGAAAGGTGGCGAGTTTGAAAGAATGCTAAAGAGAGGAAAGGAATGAAGTTAAACAAAGCGGGCACATGACTGATGTGTCAGTGTGCCATCACAGCAGGGCAGGCTGTCAGTCCATGATAGCAGCTGCACTGCTCTGTATGCAGACATGCCAGCCAGCCTTAACAGAGTGTGACATGAGCAGTGTGTTGCACCGAGACAGAATATCACATGCTTCACACACAGGACAACCCTATTAAAGATGACACACGGAGCTCTCACATCAGAGAATATGCAGCATTGTTTTCTTTTTTTGTAGGTAAAACTCTGCTGTCTATTTCTAGACTCTAATTAGAAATATATAAGACTTTTAAATAGGAAATAGGAAATAAGAACTTTAGCTCCTGTCACTTGTTCAGAAATGACTGAAAGGAGCTAAACCTTTTGATGTGTAAACATGCATTCATGTAGACATTATTGTGAAGTGTTTTTGTGCTTTTGGAGTAAACCCAAACAGAACAGATACACTGCCTGGACATCAATGTCAGAGTGGGAAATATGGTGGGAAATTTATGTCTAAGAAATTATACATTTAAATTTTTTTTCTATTTTAAATCTATAGTACAATAAATAAATTATTTATTGTACTAAATTATAAAAATTATGTCAACAGGTAATTTCAACAGGTGATTGTGACTGCCATGTGATTTAAAATCAGTATTCCCAAAAGGATCAGAAAATTATTCAAATAAAAAAAAATCCTAAAAGAAATATTGAAAAATATTTGCATATTTCTTTCTATACTATAATGCATAATATTCCTAAACTATTCAAGGAATCAGGAGGAATATCATTGAGTAAAGGGCATCAGCACAAGCCTAAATTTAATACCCATGCTCTCCAATTCCTCAGACGGCCCTGCATCAAGAACTGTCATTCAACAATAGCCGATAGAACCTCATTTATCAGGCAAAATATGCTGCCCCTAGGACTAAATAACTTAAAACCACATGCTGCACACATTACAAAGACATGGCTGAGAATAAAGAGGACACAGGTACTGGACTGGCCTTTCTGCGGCCCTGACCTGTCCCCTGTGAGAAGAATTTTGAAAAGATAAATATGACAATGATAAACTCTACTGTTGCACAGCTTAAGAGCTTAAAATGCAAGAATGGATCTCAAGTCAAGTCAAGTAAAGTCAAGAGGCTTTTATTGTCATTACATCAGAGTACAGGTACACAGTGTAACAAAATTACACTCAAAGTGCACTATAAACACTACAATAAATACAGCAGATGAGACAATTCAACAGACAGGACAGTGCAGTACCGATACAGTACAATAACATTTCTGAGAATAAGGTGCAGAGATATGTAACATACTGTAACATATAGAACATACATGATCACATCAGTTACTGAGGTAGAGAGTTTATAGTTTTATCAACAGAATGATGCAAACATTGCAGATAGGGAAAAAGACATTTCAGTCTCTGTGTAAATGTGTGTGTGTGTGTGTGTGTGAGTAGAGTGATGGGTGAGTTTGGTACAGCTCTTGTGTGTGCATGTGAAGAGTAGTAGTGAGTTTTAGTTCAGTTCTGTGTGAGTGTGTTGGGTGTGTGGAAATGAGGGTGTTTAGCTCTGTCTCTGTGTGTTGAGGAGTCTGACGGCCTGATGGAAAAAGCTGTTGCAGAGTCTGGTAGTGGAGGCTTTGATGTGTATCTTCTGCCGGACGGGGAGGTGGGTGGGTCGTCCACAATGCAGCGTGTGGTGTAGATCTCGGTGATGGAGGGGAGAGAGAGAGAGTCCGATGATCTTCTCAGCTGTTCTCACTATCCGTTGTAGGTTCTTATGATCTGAGAAAGCTAAGATATTTTGCAGTTCCCAAACCAGATGCTTATGCAAGTGCTCAAGATGCTTTCTACAGTCCCTCCGTAGAACATGGTGAGAATTGGAGATGGGAAGATGTGCTTTCCTCAGTCTCTGCAGGAAGTAGAGGCGCTGCTGGGCTTTCTTTGTTATGGAGCTGGTGTTGAAGGAGCATGTAAGGTTCTCTGCAATGTAAAAACAGAGGAACTTGGTGTTCTTCACAATTTCCCCAGCAGAGCTGTTGATCTACAGCGGATGTATGTTTAAAAATTGTTTGTAAAACCGTTCAGCAGAAAAAAATGCATGAATTATTTATGCAGTAAAATTAAAGGTAAATGCAAGTTTTATTTGTTTTTCTTGACTTTTTTATTGGACTGAAACACTGTTTATATATAGTATGTGGCATATGGCTAACACTCTTCTCCAGAGCAAATTACTCTTAAATCATATTACACTCTAATCTCCAGTTATTACGACTTTCATGTTCATGCTTCAAACTTCAAGCGTAATCCTGGTTTGGCAAAAGAGGAATAACGCTCAGTATTGCATGGCCTGCGGATCTGATGAGAAAAAGATGAAAAGTTTCAGGCCTTGCTTTCTGACATCAAAGCACAAAATATAAAGGTTAAAATGGACCTCATTTGCAGCTCCTGCCCTACCTGAACAAATAGATCAGTGATGCTCCACATGGCCCCTGAGAACGCTCGATCCTGATGGGGGGAGGGATGCGGTGCCCAGTTCTGAAATATTGAAGGTTTATCCTATTTGGTAAACGCTGTGCAGTTCACCCGTGACCTTAACCACTTTGGAGCTTTTTACAATTCTCCATTGCTCTGAGGCTCTACCTTAAATACCACACCTTTCATTTTTTTCCCCACTTCTGCCTTCAATTTGTGTTCTTCATTGCTGATTTCCAGTTCCATCATGTAATAAATCTATGACCCTCAGGGCTTCCTAAATAGAATCAGAATGTATTCAATACAGCTAGACCTGGTCTGGATTTGGAATAAGTCAACTGTAAACTGGATGGACTGGACCTTTTTTTTCCCCTGTGTGAAATATCTCCATTTGTATCTTTAATGGGCCCATTCTCCTTCTAGCGTTCTCAACACAAGCAATTAAAGCTTGGCACCTCAGCTTCAGAAGAGGCATGAGCTGGCATTAGTCCTGAAATGCTCTTCCAAACCCCCACAAAGGTCATTGCCCGTTTTTTTTTTCCTTTATGCCAGAAAGAGCTGTGACAGGCACATCCCTGACGTACATATGAAACAGCAGTGCTTTTGCTAAGCCTGTGCAGCCATGGGAACCCCCGGCATAGATGAGATGCTTAAATATTTATCCTGTCCGTCATGGAACGGGTCTGCAGTGCACGTAAACTAATATGGAATACAGGCACTGCTGAGCTCAATCTCTACCAGTGTTGCATTAGCACGTAAACGATCCACGCACCAATCACTTTAAAATGTGTGCGCTGTTAGCCTTGCTCTGCATGACTGAGGGTCCAATAAGCAGTGGAGAATATTTCTTTGCCCTTCCAATTGTTTACTGACTGGAGCTTCCAAAAGTCACTGTACCTTTCAAAGTTAAAGTGCTCCATTTTCATAACCAGCTTAAGTAATTAATGACCAAGGAGACAAAAACAACATATTTGCCAAAGAGCAACAGCTGGTGCTGAAAGATAACACCTCTACAGTTTGATGACTTCAGCAAACACTAATTTGACATTTTACGCAACAAGGTTTGTATTGTCGCTGTTCAATATAAAAAAAAAAAACATGTATCTCCAAACTGGCTACTTTACAGGAGAGAGAAAAAAAAACTTCTAAACTTTTAATGGAAGTCAATGTAAAAAGTTTACTTTAGGTAATTTTTAAGTATTTCTATTGGCACAATCAAGAAATTGACAGTGTAAGAGACAGTTTGTGTTCAAATTATGCAGAAAACTAAAAATCGTCAAAAATGGAGATGCTTGTTTTTCATTGGACAGTGATGATATGCGCCTTCTTTAGATGATCATTAATTAAAAAAGTCGATCTCTAACTCGAAAGGAACTAATATTGCACATATGCCCTTAACACAGACGTAGTATTGATATAAATATATATATATAATTTTACTATGTATCTCTAAAATCAGTTCAAAGCCTGTAAATAAAGTTTGCTTAAAACAATTACTCTCTTTATTCACTTTAACACATAAAAAAAAAAACTATAGCCTATATCAGTCAATATGTTTGAGTTTACCTTTCTCTATTGTACTTTATGTCAGTGATGGCTAATGTGAAGCAATCAGCAGCAGAACTATTTGTGAAACAGCTACAAGAACATCTGACATCTGGGTTCATTTTCCTATAATTGGTATAAAATATTCATGCTATCATCACTCCTTCAAGCGGATAAAGGATTTCATGGTAGGTGTGCATAGCATTCACAATTAAGCATTCAATTCTCCACAGCTTACTCCATCCAGACTATGCCTTTCCTACTGCTTGAAAGTATTTGTATATTATTTTTGGCATTGCATCAATTTTGCTTTTTTCAGAATTAAATATATAATAATGAAGATGCATTAATAAAATGCTGCTACTACTGTCTTGGATGTGGGGTGTGTAACACAGACATGCCGGCAGAAACATCTTATCTATTAAATGCGCTTCCTGTTTCTAATACCTGAAATAGTTTGTTGAACGTTAGAACCTTTTTTCCCGTTATCAAACACACGCTCTATTTTAGCTTTATTATATGTTAACCTGCTCTGTAAATTAAAACACTACTAAGGAAAAGTTCAACATTTAGCATTCACTTGCTAAAACATTTAGTTTTCTTCACTTGGAAGCTGAGCATTTTAAAGACTTAGGTGTAGCAGTAACAGAGTCTCTTGTACCAATGAGCTCTTATATAGGGGAGTTTCCCGCCTTTGGATAGGGCTGTACCATTCCTGAGGCTAGAGAAGGGGGGTATTATAGTGGTGTTTTGTTTGTTTCTGTAATGATTTTGTTAGGAAAATCTTTAGTTTATGCTTCAGTATGTATATTGTGTGTCAGTGGTTCTATATTATTTGGTGTAGAGTCTACAAGTTAATTATTGGGGAATTGAGTTAATTGGTCTTGTTTAGTTGGACTAACCTAGAGGAGGGGCTAATGCTTACTACAGAGGAAGCTCCTACAGTCGGGTTCAATTCTCTCTTCATTTTATATGGGTAATATAGAATAGTTCTGTAATTTCCCGAAATCACACTCGCCCTCCAGGTCAGTGGGTGGCGGTAATGCATCTTCAGTCGGTCTGCCAACCGCCATTAAACCCGAAAGAAGAAGAAGAAGTCAGTTCAGTTTTTGTTTTTGCAACCTAGAGACTGGTAGAAGCAGGAGGCACTGATGTTTAGCTTGTTTCTATAGCAGGCCTATAAAGACATCTTTCTATATTTAGCATTATATTACATTATTTTTTATTTTTTTTCTTGTTTGCTTCTATGCACTGTAAATATTTGTATCTCTAAAAAGAAGAAAAAAAGTAAAATAAATGGATTAACTTTTAACAACTACAGTCTAGGAATTGAAGAGAAAAAGGGACCTTTAAAATGTTTTTTTGAGTCAAAGCAATAATGTAACTGTTTTTGGTGCTGCTAACTGAAGCTGTTTTACAGTGAAAACTGCAGTCTACTCTTATTGAGCTCTGCCTCTTAGTGTGTTTTTACACTTCTCCTTTTCACTTTTCCTGTGGAGTCTGTTGCATATGGTTGACCTTTAAAAGAAGAAATCTTTTTACTACTTATTCAGTACCAAAAGTATCAAAAGTTTGGATACACCTTCTCATTCAATGTGTTTTTAATCTTAGTGTCTTCACAAGGTAGAGTCACCGCAGTCCGGGTCCAGACCCAAACCGATAAACTACTGAGAAGGAGTTCATTTAAAGCGGCAGAACTTTTCTTGTCTTTACGGTAAATTTGCTTTGCGGTGCAAACTCACAGACCAATCACGTGTGCTGTAAAATCACCAAACGCTCTCCCCAATCAGGTCTGTGCAGATTCGGAGCACGGAGCACAGAAATGAAAAATACTGCATTTATAACACATACTAACACAAATAATATTAAACAAAGCTGATTTTCAGGCCAAGTTCAGCAAACATTTCTTCATACATTGTACGATTTATCATTCATGTAATTATCATGACACTCAGGCCTAAATCTAATATAAATAAAATCAAATAGAATAAATATAGCATTTTGAAACAAAGTTAACATACAGATTCACATTAATAAACTCTATAAGTTCAGAGTGTTTCCATTTATTTTATGATAGGTTGATAATGTAATTATTGTGACAGGTCTTTTTAAAACAATACATATTGTTGAAATATACTAGTATGTGCAATTTGTTTTGTCTTTAAGTTGTTGATGACATAAAACACTGACAGAAGTACTAGACTTCTTCAGTATACAGTATATAAAATACTGAATCATAACACAAGTTAAAAATGGCGACGGTCCGGACCTCGGCCTGGCGTATTTTTCTCTAACTGGACCGAACTGAATTCTAATTTAATACCCTTGTTATACAAAATGAAACCAAGTATAATTTATATATATATATATATATATATATATATATATATATATATATATATATATATATATATATATATATATATATATTTTTTTTTTTTTTTTCATTTACTATGGTGAAAACTGTGAAAAAATACACAAATGCAGAAGTATAGATTTTTACTAGGTAAAATAGATGATGTTTGCACCACCCTTTCAGGTGTCACTTAAAAAAAAATCTGTGATGATGAGATTGGCCTTGTCCCATTGCTATCCAGCGCATTTATCACTCTTTTATATTATGAATTTGTAAATATTAAATCATATATCAGACCATACACTGTCACCAACTGCCACCCCATCAGACAAAATAGCTTAATATCATGAATATTTCTAGTTTTCTTTTAGCTATATTAAACAATTTTTAGCTAAATTGTAGAGTTATACATGTTGATCTTTAATCTTTAATGGTAAAATTTGCGTACTGTAGTTACTGTAAAATACTGTAAAAAGGGCTTCTGTTATACTTTTCTCAATACACTTTGATGTTTCACACACAATGTAATGTGTAGACACGTCTTGTTCTAAAACTTAGAATATTGTGTAACATTTAATGTGTAAAGGTACTGCATGCCCCCAGTCTGGATAGGAGTACATAAGTAAAAATAGAGTTCATGCTCTGAAAACAGTTCATATGATTTGCTGTCAAAGAGAAACAGAATTGTTCCCAGCTAAAATGTGTCATCTTTTCACTTCATTGGTCAGATAATAATCTGTTTTATTTTCATTTGACCTGCTCAGTGGAGAGAACAGACAGAGTGAGTCTGTGCTGGGTTATGTGTGTTTCAGAGACAGAAAGAGAGAGAGAGAGAGAGAGAGAGAGAGAGAGAGAGAGGGAAAAGAGAGAAAGGGAGAGCGAGACAGAAAATGGAAAGAGAGGAAAGTGAGAGGACGGAGAGAAAGGCAATCCCAAGTGACACTATGTTTGTCATCCATCACACCCCAAAAGCCAGACAGGAAACCACCAAGCCATCTTCATCTGTCATCCAATCACAGATCCTGTTTTTTTTCCAGCACCAATCTCATTTGTTCCTCTCTACAATTCATTCCGCATACACCCGCAGCACTCGGATGACACCTGGTTGTCACCTTCAATATGTTATTCATTCTCATTCTTGGAACTCTTCCACAGCCGCCATACAGATATGAGACAGACTGTCTCACACTGACCAGAGAGAGAGTTCAGAGTGAAATGTAGCTTGGCGATTTATTCAGACCATGTTTAACACATAGGGTTTAAATAGTGACGGAGCTGGTGAATATACAGTACCTTGCTGATGGTTGTGGTGGTCTGGAAGTGAGGTGTGTTCAGGTAAATTTCTGGTGTATTGTTATCTTGGCAGCAGAAAACACAGGTGCACCATTGACTGAAAACAACCTAGACAACAGTCACCAGTCAGATGTTTATTGCTATCTTGGCAGCAGAGACGAACCTGACTATGCTCAGTGCTTTACGTGCATACACCCCTGCTTGTTACACACACACACACGTACACACAGCATTATAATTTTTTAATTTTTAATTATTTAATTTTAATTTAATTTTTTTTTACATCAACAATCAACAAAATACTAAATAAAATAGCATTGCTGTTCCTGTTGTTCAGTTTCCTCTGCTGAGAAGCACAGAAGTGCTGCAGCATTAAAATACCAATTCGCCAAAGTCAGAGCACACCTGGCTTTTAAAGGGAATAGCAAGTGACACTTTGATTTGATTCATGTTACACCTAAATTTTGATTATAAATAATTAATTTGGAGCTGTTCAAGGTGTACTTTTCCTGTCGTTATGATAGCAAAGACACACGAACACGTCCTAAATCAAGCTGCACAATGTCAGGTTGTCACCACGCCTATAGATTGCTAAAAGAGGGCCACTCGATTTTTTTTCTTCTTGAGTTTTTACATTCCCCTAATAAACACTACAGATTGTATGGTTTGATTTGGGTTTGTTAGGTAATATATGTTCATTCATTAGAGCTTGTGCAAAGTCATCAGTTGATATGTCCGCATGTTCACCTGGTTGCCTCTAAACAGCTTTTATCAGACTATATTATTATTGATTTATCTCAATCAACCCCCTATATATAAATGAATTTCCATCAAGGTACTGATGACAAACATAAACAAACAAAAAACTCATGTTTAATGGAAAGGCTAAGTGGTAAGACATACAGTATGGCAATATATCTGAGGTAAAAACTGTGGTGAAATATGAAAGTTAAAAGGAGAATTTCTCATTTTCAGCTTCTTATTAATCCTACTCTACAAAACAGGTGCTTTCTGCAAAGTGAAAAACCCAAGAGTTATTAAACCCCAGCTCATATTTACCGGTCCGTATGCACCTTCCACAGTCAGCAATAACCAACCCAGACAGCCACCTCCCCATAGCACACGGACCCAATATAACATAACCGCAGTGCTGTTTAACACTAACTAACTTATTCACTATCAACTTCACTACTCATATGCTGTTGTCACAAAAAAGCACATTTTGGTGTATCACTTTATATTTTTATTATATTCTTTTTTTATGAATTTGTCTAATCTGCAAATAAATGAACAAATGTTACTTTACAATTTGCATTTATATTATATTATATTAAGTCTTTTAGATTTCCTGTTTTTAAATGTTTTGCCATTGATCTGCAGAATTAAACGAATACACAATGAAGGCGGGGGAGGTTTTTTTTGTTTTTTTTTTTTAGGCAAGCAGTTCCACTTTTTAATGGCTCTGTAAATGGCTGTTTTACACATGTAATTGTTTTTAATTCTTGGTGGTTTCAAGTATATTTTTTTTAGTATTTCATAGTATTAGTTTTTCTCTCTGAGCTCTGATGTAAATCCCATCTACAGAGCATAGTGATAGGTCTACTGTTGTCATAGTGTACCAGAACTCAGACCAACGCAGACATGTAAAACTAAATTTAATGGATAAACAAGCAGCACAGAGAGTGGGTAAACAAAGCAGGGTCAATACTGATAAACAGGGGCATACTGGGCTAAACATACCTGAGGAGAGTACACAGTCCAGGGTAGAGCACAGGCAGGGCAGAAGGCAAAAATCAGGGTCAAATAAACAGTCCAAGCATCAAAACACTGGCAGAGCAACAATACAGGGCAGTCGGGTTACTCTAGTAATACATGGAAAAAAAAAACAGAGATGGAGGAAAGGTGTTGTAAAGTAGGACCAACCAAATAATATTTAGCAAAGAGGCAAAGTTCTGGACTTTTCTGGCCAAACAGGTGTTAGCAATCGGCAGAATGACTTCCTGAAGGCGTCACATGATCGCCTGAGTGGTGTGTCCTGGGTAGTGTAGTCTTGTGGTGCTGATTCACAGATAGAGCTGAGTGTGGACCACTCATGATGTACAGTAAATCCTGCTCACAGTGCACAATGATAGGTCTAGTTAATCCAAAAATTGATTATGTATCATTATGTATTTTTCACCCACAGAGCAAACTGATATGTCACATATCACATTTCCGTGTGAGTGACGTGATAGATTTTCTGCCTGTATTGGCTGATTCTGACCTTTTGTATGGGAAGCAGCGAGAGACAGGTGGAGCACAGAGCAATTTGTCATGTCGCGTGTGAAATACGCCCTTAAGACTCGACGACTGAATCACTTGTTACATCTCCTTATACATATGCAGGCAATTTCAACCCATTTTACTGCATGAGTGTTGGAGGGCCTGCTCTAGGCTGACACGTATGCATGAATATTGCATGTGTAATGATCATGTCTACAAGCCTTTTGACCCTGGTGTCCTAGTTTCGATGTACACCAGAGGGAATCATCAATTTTACCATGATTTATGGACCGTCGTTCCCTGGTTTGATAGATGTAAATGCAGCCATTACTAAACAGCTTCTTTGACACATTTGGGTCGAGTGAAGACGCTAAAAAAACTGTTGATTTAATTTCTTGATGAAGATTGCTGTTCTTTGGAGCGAACATGTTGCATCAGGTTCTTTCTCAATCAACTGCATCTCTTCTCCTGAGTGCCCACGGACACGGACACAGCTCGAGTCAGTCAGCAGGTGTTGACTAAGCTCTCAGCTCTCCAAAACCTCCTTCACTTCCGCCAAATTAGAAACCCTGTACATCTCCCCACGGACGCGGATACGGGGTCAAAATAACTTGCCGTGGTACTCCAGCCTGACCAGGGAACAGGGCTCAATTAACAAGAGTGCAGTGCACACGCAGGAACTGAAAAAAGAGCAAAAGATTAAATCAATAAATCAGTGATGATAAGGCTCCTCAGAAATCGAATTGCTCTTATTCTGTAGGAGTGAAACGGTTGCGTAAGACGCGTGAGGCTCATCACTGATTAATGACTGAAATCACTAATGGCAAAATCACTCTCTGTGGTTTCTGTACACTATTGAAACTGACAGGACCTATATTTATACCAAAGGGTTCACCAAGTATCAATCACAGCCCCAAACATATATGTATAATATATGTATTTGTTATTTGGGTCAATATCAGTATATCAAGCCTTTGGTGTCTGCAGCATAGCTGTTTAAATTTAATACAAACACTATAAAGCAATGCATTTTTAAAGATTTACTCTGAATTAACACATTATTGCATTAATACAGAGGTATGTTAACCTTTACTGTAATGATATTTTGTACATCAGTTTACATTAGTACAGTATACTGTATATACATTCACATTTTGTACAGTTTTATTTGATGTAGGGTATTTTATTTTTATTTTGCCTTGCCTGCAAAGGTTAATTTAAATGATTTCTTAAAAAAAAAGTTTAGTTATATAATTATAAAGAAGTGAAAATATTTTTTAATATAATATTAAACAATCTGAACATATCCAATAATCCCCCTCCCCCTGTCTTGGGATACCCTCCCCTTTAATAAATAACCTTTGTTTTATTTTTAAGGGACTGAAGACAATTAATAGTATTAACTTCCCTTAAAATTTAAACTGTCCATTCTTCCATGGTAAAATATCAAAGTAATTTAATTTCTTGTAAGAAATAAAACTGTAACTTTGAACTTTTATGGAACCTTAAATGGTATTAAAAATTCAAAAGGTTTATAACTCCAGGTCAACCACTTGATGACTGGCATCAAAAGTTTCCACTACAATAGTCACCTAGTTATAACCTGTTATAACCCTTCATGCAGCTTGTTATTACAAGATGTATGCATTAATGATAGGAAATTTGTAAAAAAAAAAAAAAAAAAAAAAAAAGATTAAGCTAGGACAATATGATTTCTATATAGTCTAAAGATGTCAAAAGAAAAATGCTGTTCAATACAGATATACAATACAGCTGTCCAATATTGCTGTGCAATACAGAAGTACGAACAATTAAATGTATAAGACTAAATAACAAATAAGATATACAATAAGTAAACAAGAATAGTAAATATAGACAATACAGATATATTGTATATTTCAAAATTATATCCAAACAATAAATCTGTCAAAAAATATTTGTTGTTAATACAATAGAAGACATACCAAAAAGGCACAGACCGGCACTGCTATAATTTGCATACATTTATTGAAAACCCAAAGCTAAAATTCTCTTTATCAGAGATTGTGTTCAGTCTATCAGAAAGCATTCTCTTAGTTTATTTAAAAAAATTAACATTTATATGAACACAGATATCAAACGGATATGGACCCTAGGATTTAATGTTCTCTGTTGTGTAAACTAATGAAATTACTAACTTTCAGACTGATGTTTGTTTTGCCTATTTAAACTGTTCATTAGAATTATATGATTAAAGTTGATTAAAATGAACTTCTTAATACACAAGAAAATGAAACAATCAATTCTGTATTAAAAGTTTTGACTCTTTGCAAAATTATGAGCACCTATCCTGAAATATTTTGTTTATTGATGATTAATGGCTTGTATATATGGATGAAATAAAGGCTTTAAATCAGAAAAAAATGACTCAAACAGGTGTTGAAGTTCTCATGTCCTTCTTCAGAGATTTTATTTACAAGAACTATTATTAGAAAGGCGTTTAGGTAAAAAACAGTACCAGTCAAAAGTTTGGATACATCTTCTCATTCAATGGTATTATCTTTTTATTTTTCCTATATTTTTAATTAATACTGAAGTCATCCAGACTATGAAGGAACACATGATGAATAATAAAAAAATATACTCTGTGAAGCATTTAGGTGGTCTTATTTGGAATGCTGTTAACTGGCAGTTTCTAAGTCTGGTAATTCTGATGAACTTATCCTGTACAACAGCGGGAACTCTTGCTCTTCTTTTCCTGAGGAGGCCCTGATGAGTGCCAGTTTTCAGAGGTGGAAAGTAAAGAATTAAATTTACTCACGTTTCTGTAATTAAGTAGATTTTGTAAGTAATTTTTAATGTTTAAAGTAGTTCTTAAAATAGGTCATTTTAGTTTTACTCAAGTACGTTTTGAAACAATTAATTTACTTTGTTACATTAAAAAACTCCCCATTACTGAGTAAAAAACAAATTGCTGGGGAAAAAAACTATTTAAGTCTGAATTTAAAAGGATGCTCGCGCGTGGAATAACGAGGCAATGATGTCCTCATGCAATACAAAATGTTCCTGCCCCGCTGGACAGAGCTGTCAGCTTTCAAAACTTCCACATCAAACCTGCCAAAGCATGTGGTTGTAAGTATAATATATGTATATTGTAAATTCACTGGTTAGCTGTGGATTTACTTTACAAAGATCAGTAATCTCCGTTCATATGCAGCTACACAGATTATACAATCTTCTGTATTTAGTAAAATATCCAGTACAATAATCCCTTTATTAAAGGTGTTTGTTATCCTGTAACGTTATGTTAATTAATGGACTAACATGTATTAACTCTAACAATTAAACTAACAGTGGCTTAAAACAGTTAAACGTTTAATACTGGACGGACAGGTCATCTTTGTTTCCTAGCGGGGGTTTCCTCAGCACTGCAGCCGTGATTAGTACTCTGTAACTCGGCTAGATACGTGTTAGCATACCCGGTAAATTAGCGCGATAAGCTAACGGTAGCTTCACCCGGTCAGGTCTTACATTAAATAAAGTACAGGCGAAAACAACACTGGAAAACAACTTAAAACACACGCAGCGGTAAGTGGAAATACAGGAGAAAATTACTTACGTTTGTAGAGAAACTCCCTCGCAGTTCCGTCTCCGTCCGCCATGTTTTTAAATCTGAGCACTGGAACTCTGAGCTGGTGAAATGCATCATGGGATTGCCTTCGCTCGTAAGGATGCATCTCACGCTGCCTTCAGAATCGGGGTAAAATAAGGCAGCTGCCCAGGTAGGCAGCACATGCTACCTTCCGAATGGGACAGTCCTTTTCTCGGGAGCGCGCCTATGCTGCCTGTAAATGCTGCCAAATTGGGCAGCTTCCTTCAGATTGGACCGCAGCTATTGTTTGCGTTGAGTTTTGTTCCCCATGGCAGCGCAGCTAAACTTTTCCCAGCAGTGTTTATTAAAAATATTAATTCTACAGAGTCTAGCGAATATAGTTAGTTAGATAACTACACTAATGTTAGCTAACAAATTAAGCTAGCTATATAATCCAACCGAGATTAAATGGTTCGCCTAAGATCTTGATAATTAATAAAATAAAATGCACACAGACACAGGAGTGGAGGGAAAAACAGCCAGCAAACTTACCGAAAAAACTGCAAAGAACTTTGTCCAGAATGTCTGTTAGAGCAATTAACAGCAGAACACGACATTATTAATAAAACAATCTAAATTCAGTTTAGCTAATAAAAAATAATAACGGTAGTACAGTGAGCTAGCTAAACGTTTGACTAACTACTAGTACTAGTCTACTGCTTGACGTAAGGGGAAAAAAGAACATGATGCAGGTTCTGCTGACGGTCTGTTATTGGTCTCGCCCATACAGTCATTGGTCCCACCCCGGCTAGGTGTAACCCAGCCCTTTTTACAATAACCACACCTTTTTAAATAGAGCTGAATAACGCTTTAAAAAAACGAATTCTGTGGGGATATAAAAATTTGACAATATAAGCAGAGGTTACACTAGCTGCTGCATTTAAATAAAGGAGGTAGAATTACAGTATATTAGAAAAAAAACGTGATTGAAAGTTGTCTGTTTTGCCATTGAAACCTATAGGAATGGGTGGGGTTATACAGCTTTCTGAAACCGAACAGCAGGGGGCGCCCGACCTGTGGTGGCTTCACTTTTGAGAGACGATGCTCTGTCCAGCTATATACAGTCTATGCTCTGAACTCCCTAAATAAAATCCAGTGCACTCAACTGCCTTCAACATATTAGCATAGTAGAATCGTAATAATTCATGGTGCCTTTAATCATCATCGGATCCCAAACAGAAACTGAAATGTATTACAAAATGTGTAGAGTAGTCATGTCTAGCAGTCAACACCACAGTCTCTCACCAAGAGGTACACTCACCACTGGGAGCCTTTTTTATCGGGCAGCAGGGGAAGCATTATTACCCCTTCATGTGTTAAGACCCCTTGGATTGAATGATTGTTTTCCAGTGTTTCTAATGATTAGTTGGTTGTAGCCCATTTACTTTTCAAAATATGGAGGGACTAGCTCTAATTTATAAAGAGTGAACTCAAGTGTTGTGTTAAACACCTTTAATTTCATCCGGATTCACTTCAGCGTGACCAACCAGCATAACCAATACATATAAACTGGCCTACTATTGAACCGGGTACAGGAAGGGAAAGAAAGAGGATATAATCTCAGTATAATAATGAGTTTGTGCAGTTTTTAAACACATTTCAACCCCACACTTATAAGTTTGTTGTTTATTGGAATTAAAATCCTCTGTCAGAATTTGTGTTTTTTTTTAAGTCAGACACACCCAATACATCCAAACGTCGTTTCATCATTCCCACTTTTCTGGGCTAACAGAGATCCTGCCCCGCGGCGGTACAGACACCGCTCTCGCTGTTTTCTCTGAAATAAAAACAAACAGCAGATCTTTAATATCTTATTCAGGAGAAACTAAATACAGTTATGATGTAATTCATTGTGCATTTTATTTTGTGTAGTCACTGTAAATGGTGTTCAAACTTACATTCTTGACATCCGCCAGTTTTGCACAGTCAATCAATTCTTCCTCACCTTTCTTCTTACACACCAAGCAGTCGATCCAGGGCTTTAATAACGAGGAATGAGATTATTAGCGGACATGCTGGTATTTGCTGTGATTTTGTAATGTTTGCAGAAACATCTGTTTACACTCTGATTAATGAGTAAGAGAATAAAATGGACTTTGCCTAGCTCATTTTTTTTATTTATTTATCCTACCAGTACTAAACCTACCGTGTTAGGCTTCCGTTGAGCACATTCGTCTCTATGACGTTTAGTACGGTCCTTTTTGCATTCAGTGACCATCAGACGAACATGTACTTGCCAGTCTGTGGGTGTAATCTATGGAAAAAGGTAGCGATTCATGAAATGAAATTTTATTAATTCGGAAATTTAGTACAAGACGCTCGTAAACAAAATTTAGTTATGTTAAGACAAATCTTATAATAATGTAACAACAGTAAAATAAATGTTTAAAACTTTAAAACCAGCTGTTAAAGCATGTAGGCATTTTCGCTGGCCTACATCCATATATTCCGTTTATACAGCAGCATTCAAAATAATAGCAGACCAATATGACTAATCAGTTAATCACTGTTTTCGGTATAAATTATGTTACCACATTCAGTCTGTGTATCTGAATAATTCATTGAAAGGGGTGTGTTCAAAATAATAGCAGCGTGGAGTTCAATTAGTGAGGTCAAATCATTCTGTGAGGAAACAGGTGTGAATCAGGCAGCCCTTATTTAAGGGTGAAGCCAGCATGTGCTGTACATGCCTTTCTCCTTGAAAGCCTGAGAAATATGGGTTGTTTGAGACATTGTTCAGAAGAACAGTGAACTTTGATTAAAACGTTGATTGAAGAGGGTAAAACTTAGGGTAAAAAGGGTAAAAACAAGGTGATGACAATAATAGGCTGTTCAGCCGAAATGATCTCCAATGCTTTAAAATGATGAGCAAAAACAGAGAGACGTGGAAGAAACCACAAGACTTCCATTCGAATGGATTGATGAACAGCCAGAATGACAAAGGCTTAACCAATGATCAGCTCCAGGATAATCTGTGACAGTTAGAAGACGCCTGTGTGAAGCTAATCTATTAGCAAGAAGTCCCCGCAAACGTCATGTGATCTGAGATGGCCACCTGAAAATTTGCTCCGCTCCTAAACATTTTAAAAACACCTTTTTCCTCTCTGAAAAAGGACATTCTGCTTTTGAATAGGTACTACGATCTGTTTCTGAAACATGTCGGACCCGCAAAATGACAAGGACTTTACAGTTTTTCCGTCCTCTTGCCCCCAAAGAAGCAAGAAAAAAGAACTGCATGTGCCCAGAGAACCAGCTACTAAAGCTAACATAAATGCTATGGTGTCAGCAGTTCTGTCTGCTTCAGACCTGATCCTTGCCGAGATTAAATCTGTTGGGTCGTGACTGGACACCATGGATGGGCGACTAAACACAATCGCGGAAAGTGCTATCACCTACCTCACTCAGTGGGTCCAACAAACGAAAATAGGCCCAATGTAGCCAAAAACAGGATTCCGGCGGACGAGGACGCTAACGACAAGGAGGCTACGATTATCGCGTCTCTGATGGCAACCGTGGGTTTAGCTTCAAGCCAAGGTTGGTGATTTGGAAAACAGAGGACGACGGAAGAATCTAAAAATCATCTGCCTACCTGAAAAAGCTGAGGGTTCCACACCCTCCTGGGTCGGTCTCCCTCAGGATTTCCATCCCCTTGATATAAAGCTCTCCACCAAGGAGCGTCCTTGTCCATTTTCTGCAGTTCCCAGGTAGGGAGGCTGTCCTGAGAGCCGCAGTTAAGAAGTGTGAGATGTCTTTTCAGGGTTTCCGGCTCCTCTTCTATGCAGATCTGTCATCGGAGGTTGTTCGGAAACGCTGTACTTTTGACGCTGTACTGAAACGCATGGTACATATTTCGCGGGTTTGCGTATCCCGCCAGGCTTAGATGCGTTCATGAAGGACAGATCCAGATATTTGAGGATCCAAAACCCGCTTTCGCCTTTCTGAAATCCCTCGGACCAGAGTGAATTCGTACTTGTACCTGTCCTGGCTTGATGTCCTAGCTTTATTTATTTTTTTTGGAGATGTCTGAACTTTAAAACCAACAGTATCCTCACCACCCAAGGGAATTTTGTTGAAGTGTTGTTGTTTTAGTACTGGGTGGATGACAAATAGACTGAAACACAGATTGTATAACTTTCTCATTTGACTAATAGTGAGCTTTCTCGCTGGATCATGATATACATGGAGCCGCTGTTGTCTTCAGGAGGTCCTGATGGCTTTTTTTTTGTCAAATCCTGTGTTATGTTTGATTTCGGTGACCAGTTAGTACAGTTTTACATATAAAAACGTGGTGTAGCTATTCTTTTAAATAAAAAAAACACATCCACTGGCCTAAAGAGCAATGGAGAAACATATTGTGGGCTGATGAAAGTACAATTGTTGTTTTTGGGTCCAAGGGTTGCAGACAGTTTCTCAGATGACCCCTAAACTCTGAATTCAAGCCAGTGAAACATGGTGGTGCAAGCATCATGATATGGGCATGTTTCTCTTGCTATGGTGCTGGGCCTGTTTACTGCATACTGCATACTGCATCATGGACCAGTTTGCATATATCAGAATACTTGAACAGGTCATGTTGTCTTCTGCTGAAGCGGAAATGGCCTTGAAATGGGTGTTTCAACAAGACAAAGGCCCTAAACACACCAGTAAACGAGCAAAATCTTGGTTCCAGTAGAACAAAATTGAGGTTATGGAGTGGCTAGCCCAATCCCCGGACCTTTATCTGATAGAAAACTTGTGGGGTGATTCCAAAGATGCCGTTTCTGAAGCAAAACCAAGAAATGCAAATGAATTGTGGGATGTAGTCAAAGCATCCTGGGCTGGAATACCAGTTTACAGGTGCCAGATGTTGGTTGACTCTATACAACACAGATGTGAAGCAGTTCTAAAAAAACTGTGGTTATTGAATAAATATTAGGTTAGCGATTTACAGGAATGCTAAATATAAAGGCGACGTTCCCAAAGCATGGAAATAAAAACTACTATAAAGATTCTCTGCTTAACTAATGTTTTTAAACACACTGCTATTATTTTAAACACAAATGTATATTTAAATCTCACTGTAATGAATGTACAGTGCAAGCTAAGTGTATATATTATACACTTTTAAATGGCATATTTACTGCACTGAAAAACTGAACACCAGCATGTTTCACTCAGTTGAACACCCGTTACTGTGACGATGTGACAATAAACCTGATTCAATTTGATTTGTCCTAACCACAGTAGGAGCAGTGAACAATGAGAGACACTTACGGTCGGTGAGGTCCGAAGAGATTCATACCCAATATGAAAAGGACCTCCCAATTTTTTATTGGCTTCATCCAGAGCCTTGTCAATGTGTGTTCTGTATTCTTCAGGCAAATCTGCGTAGTTGTTCCATTGTTGAGTAGAACCCTGCAGAACCACCACAGAACCCAACAGCAGCAGCTTCAGCACAACACTCATCCTGCAGCTCCTCTTCTACCAAATGAATTCAAAACCACACACACACACCCATATATACACACACGGCTCTATCCCCCCCCACAGAAACCGCCTTGTTAATTTAATGTTTCTCAATACCAAGAATGTGAAAGCACACTGGTCTCCTTGCAGAAATGTTAAAACAGCAGACACATAAAGAGTATTATTGCAACGTATTCTATCAATATGTAGCATCAAATATGGGTATTTACAAAGAAACAAATCTCCCAAATCTTTCATGGACAAACCACAAATTTGACGTGGTGGTGCTAATCAAATAAATAGGGTAAACCTGCAGTATTCTTCACCAGTTCTGTGAAACAGACAATAAATCCATAATTCCTGGTATATTATTATAGGAGTTTTTTTTTATCCTGTTCAGTAACAGATGCTGTTAAGTGTCAGAGAATTATATTGTGATGCGTCAGAATCATAATATCGTTATTATGGCCAGCATATTGTGATACCGTTTTGTGTAATGCTGATAAAGAGATGCTGTATGTGCTACTTTAATATACTGAATGATAGTATTGCATACTTTAACCAAAGCTAACCAACTTAACTAATGCCTATAACAGCATAAACCATTTGTTTAATCAAATGAACCTTTTTTAATAACTTTTTTTACAATGTCTCGTCAGAACAAGGAGCACTGTTTATTAAAAAAAAAAAAAAAAAAAAAAAACATAATTGGTATGACCAGAATCTTCTGTAATCAAGTCATCACTAAATATTCATAGTGAATGCAAGTCAGTCCAGAAATTCACAGGGCCCTGCTACCTGACCTCTGTAAACCTAAATCTGACCTGGACAAACTGAACTTTTTATTAGTTATAGTGAAAAGGGATCTGCAGAAATATTAATGTGTAATAGATTCAAAGGATCCAAAAGACCTAGGATAGAATTTCGCCAATTATTGTACGTGACAACAAAATACTTTTTTTGTTTTGTACTGTTTGATCTTTTAAAATCAAGCATTATTCAACACTGATTCAATTTTGATATGCCATTAATTCAACAACTCATCGTAAAAAAATGCCAGCTGGTTCTTTTCTAGCAAGCTTTGTTGTTCTTAAATCTGTTTAAACATGAATTATGTAATATGGTTATGTTTTTAAGTGTAATTTTGGCCACATGTCATTTATTAATGAATAAAATCATTTTCGACCTGTGATTAATAACATTATTGTCACGCCTGGTGTTGAGAGCGCCCCTATCTCTCCCACACTTCACTCTGCCTGAGATCTTCAGTCTCAGGACAACAGACACACAGACATCACACCCATTCCTGATCACATGACACTGCACAGGACACCTCCTGTGTCAGTCAGTCACCTGAATTCTAAACACCTGCATTAGGCCCTTATTTAAGGGACTCACTCCAGTTCATTCTTTGCTGAGTATTGACGGATTCGTCCTTGCACAACGTTGTGTTTACTCTCTTGTTTTTTTTTTTTTTTACCTTGTTTGTATTTGCTAACCTTGATTTTTTACTGCCCTCTGATACTGCCTTGCTGTGTATGACCTCTGGACTGTTTATCATCCCTGGTACGTTATTTCTAGAGGTGGGCAATACTGGGGAATTTTGGTATTGATCCAATACCAAATAAACACAGGGCCAGTATTGCCCATTCTCGATACCGATACTTCTTAATACCTAAGCTCAATAGATCCAAAGGATCCAAAAGACCTAGGATAGAATTTCACTGATCATTGTACGTGTCAACAAAATACTTTATTATCATTATCAACATTTTTGTTTTAGGAACAATGGAACAGTAAGTTAACAAAACAAAGTTTACCTTAACATTAGGAAAATAAATATTTTTGAGGTAGAAAAGGAGAAAGCACAATACAAAAATAAAATTACATTTCTAGATCTTTCTTTGTTTCTTTTTTCAAATAGAATTGTTCTTAGTAAAAAACAATTAAAATGGATTTTTCCTCCTTTCAATGCAAGTCTGCTTTTTAAAAATAAACAGGGTGTAAAAAAATATAAAAAAAAAAATAATAAATACTTCAGTGGACTCGAGGTGGGTGAGCCAGGCTGAGCCTACCTGCATTGGTATCCGTATTATCAATATTTGGATCGATCCGCCCACCTCTAGTTATCTCCTTACTGCTGCTGTTCACCGGTGTTGACCTTGCTTTATCTAATACTTTAAACAATAAAGTATATTTTGATTTGCATCTGTGTGTGTCTGAGATCTGCTCTAATAATGCTGTAACTAATAATGACAATTATTAGTTACAGTCAAAAAATGAAATTGGGCAGTATGAGCTCAGGTCTAGAGTACAATAAATAAACCAGAATTTAGAACCTCTAACAAATACAACTAAAGCTATAAAAAAGTCCAGTTGCATTATTGGATTGTAATATATGCATGATTGTGGATCTATAATTAGCTACAGTGGTATAGCTGATGGGCTCCCCTGATAAAATCATGAAAATGATCAGGGGTGCCCAAACTTTTTATACCACTGTGTATAAAGGGCCAGCCGTTTACCTTAATTATGTGAGGGTTATATTCAGTGAGACAGAAAAGACAGAAAAGATAAATCTGGGTGGTGAGAGCACTAGGCTAAAAGTTAACCTGGCTGCAGTCTTGTCTATATAGTGTTAAAGTTCAGTGCAGTTTGGGGTCATCGTCTTGAATCTCCTTCCCAGTCTCAAGTCTTTAGCAGCCTCCACCAGGTTTTCTTCCAGGATTGCCCTTTATTTAGCCCCATCCATCTGACCAACTTCCCTGTCCCTGCTGAAGAAAAGAATCCCCGCAGCATCATGCTGCCACCACTTTGGGGATGGTGTGTTCAGGATGATGTGTAGCTACACAAAGCTTTTTGTATGTAGGCCAAAAAACAACAACTTGAACAACGTCAGTCTCATCTGACCACAGTACCTTTTTCCACAGGCTTGCTGAACAAACAGCACTTCTTATGTCTTTCTTTCAACAGTGGCTTTCTCCTTGACACTCTTCCATAAAGGCCAGATTTGTGGAGTTCCTTGACTTATAGTTGTCCTGTCGAAAGATTTTCCCCTACCTGAGCTGTGGATTTCTGCACCTCCTCCAGACCATGGACCAGAGGTGGAAAGTAAAGAATTAAATTTACTCACGTTACTGTAATTAAGTAGATTTTGTAAGTAATTTGTAATGTTTAAAGTAGTTTTTAAAATAGGTCATTTTAGTTTTACTCAAGTACGATTTACTTTGTTACATTAAAAAACTCCCCATTACTGAGTAAAAAATAAATTGCTTGACGTCCTCATGCAATACAAAATGTTCCTGACCTGCCGGACAGAGCTGTTAGCTTTCAAAACTTCCACATCAAACCTGCCAAAGCATGTGGTTGTAAGTATAATATATGTATATTGTAAATTCACTGGTTAGCTGTGGATTTACTTTACAAAGATCAGTAATCTCCGTTCATATGCAGCTACACAGATTATACAATCTTCTTTATTTAGTAAAATATCCAGTACAATAATCCCTTTATTAAAGGTGTTTGTTATCCTGTAACGTTATGTTAATTAATGGATTAACATGTATTAATGCCCAAATTAATATTATATTAAATTCACTGAAAGCTGTATGAAATGCGTCTGTTGGCGTGATGTTAAGAGGCGATTGGGGCGAATATAACCTAAATATCTTAACTAATGATCATGGATTACATAGATCCCTGTTACACATTAAACAACGCTAAACTAAACCAGAGATATATCAAACTGCCTAGGTTAGCCAACAAGTTAGTAAGCTGAGCTGCGCTACGTTACGTGCTTAACCTGCGTCCACAAACTGAGTTTACCTTTCTGAAAGTCTTGGTGGTGAGAGAAATGCCTCATAATGTTCCCTGTGTTTGTGTTCCGCTGATTTTATCACACATAGTTTGTGTTGAGTTTTGTTCTCCATGGCAGCGCAGCTAAACTTTTCCCAGCAGTGTTTATTACGGTTAGCGGGAGAGACGCTGTGTAAAATGTTCCTGCCCCGCCGGACAGAGCTGTCAGCTTTTAAAACTTCCATATCAAACCTGCCAAAGCATGTGGTGACCAACATTCTTTTTGTATGATTTCATGTTTTTATTGATATTTCCTTAAGCTTTTATTGGAAACATTAAACAACCTGCTTAAATGTTTAAAAAAAAATAAGTAAATAGCAGTTAAAACATAGCAAGGCAAGGTACTGTAAAACTATAAAAATACAGTTTATAGTCACCATAATATGACTATAACTTTTTAACAGTAAAGAAAATATGGATCATAGAAACCTATGCCACTTGTTCTTGAAAATGTTTTATGGGGTGGTCTGAACAAATACTGCCTGAAAGGTCCAAATTATTATGTGGAATAATAATAATTCATAAATATATTAATAAATAATAATTAATTTATGATTTGTTGTACTATTTGACTTTTTTAAATAACTAAAAGAAACTATGTAACTTTTAACTAAAGTACACTTTAAATTGAGTAGATTTTTAGATGGGTACTTTTACTTTTACTTGAGTAAAATTTTAGCAAAGAAAAGGTACTTTTACTTAATTACAATTTTCTCAGTACTTTTTCCACCTCTGCCAGTTTCATCATAATGCTTTTGATGCTCTTTGCAACTGGACTTGAGAATTTTTTTTTTTTGTTTTGCTTTATACTGACCTTCATTCTTTAACGTTATTATTTTCTTACTTAGTTGAGTAATTCTTGCCATAATTGTAATATTAGAATATTACTCAAATAGACTGATGCTCCAAACATCACATTAGGAGACCAGAAATTCAAGTAATTAACTCTTGATAAGTTTAGCACAGCTGTTAACTGAAAGCTGAACATTCCAGGTGACTCTACCTCATAAAGCTGACTGAGAAAATCCAGCCAAAATGTGCAAAACTAAGAAATACCTCCTAAAATCCAATCTAAAATATAAAAAACACTGTTTTTAACTAAATAATTCAATATGTTATTCTTCATAGTTTGAATGACTTTTAGTATTAATCAACAATGCAGAACATTTTAAATGAATAACGAAAAACACTACATTTTATATGTCCAAACTTTTGAGTGGATTTTGACTATACAAAATGTTACGTTGTAAAAACCTGTAAAATAGACATCTTTGTCATTTTTAATGTGAACCCTATTTTCTACATTTGTATTCTTTTTGTTATGTTTAATACATGTGCAAATCTAGTAATAATAATAATTCAGTCTGTTACAATCTCTCTCACAATTCTCAGATCAAAGGAATACAGGGAAGGGTGTATGCTTGTGCTAACAAGCTTGATTTAGCTGCATCCTCTTTCCCCTCTCCCGATTGTGCGCTGTCTGATCAGAATAAAAAGCCTCATATCTCCTTTGATTGCAGGGGGCAGATCTGAAGAAGCTGCTGCCCAGGTTAATAACACTGTTCTTCCCCTTTGGCAAGGTTACAGCTGCCCGCTGTCTGTTTATTAAATTAGATTCAGTGCGAATCGCTTGAAAAGGCAACTGGGAATACAGATGCTTTCAGCCTGTGTCATGCTCAACAGTGATGGATGCTAACACGCCGCACATACGCCACATCACCGCTATCAGATTATACACACAGTGAGCCAAAGAACTGCATAGACCTCCATTTTTTATAAATTGACAGAAAACATGAATGCTATTCTTAACATGAAAACAGGACTCATATAAACAGAGACAGCACGTCACACAACCGTCTTAAAATTCATCTCTACATCTTATTAATATCAATCTCTTTTCTGGAGTTATTGATTTAGCAAGTTTTGGCTGTACATTAATAAGCAGCATGATGAATGGTAAGCTCCCACCGAACAAATATGCAATATATAACTATTACCATACACTCTGAACACAGTAGACCTCGCTAGCATGTGTTCATAGGTCTGATGTTCACCAATCAATAACACAAGTCAACAAACCATGACTGATTGACTGATTAAGTAAACTTTCACTTTCACTAACACTGTTCATTTATTCCCATCATGTCAGGTACAACTCAAACAACTGATAAAAGGAAAAGCCTGTGTGTTATTGTGTACTGGCATATGTTTATATATATATATATATATATATATATTTATATATTTGCTCAGACATATGACAAATGTTTAACAAATAACAAATGAATGTGTGGAAGGCATTTAAAAATGAAATGTTTTGATTCAAATCTTGTACTTTGCGATGCGACTAGTTGCTATCTAAGTTGCTAGCTAAAAACAGTCTATTTTCACACATCCGCCTGCATTGTTTAAATAGAAAAGGTGTGAATGTTAAATTGTCGAGGTGGTCTGGAAATGAATGGGGTCAATTCTGGTGTATTGCTATCTTTGCAGAGGATTTACAGAAAACACAGGTGCGCCACTGACTGAAATGAACCTAGACAGATGTCAACAGTCAGACGTTTATCGCTATCTTGGCAGTGAATTGTCAACACAGGTGAGTGCCCAACATGTGAACACCCGCAGTTGTTAAGCACACGCACACACACACACACACACATAAACATGCAGCAGTGCACAAACCCATAGTACGTGCCTGTTGGCCGCTTGCCAACTTTTACATTGCAAATAAACAGAATGAACAAATGTGAACAAACAGTTTCTCTTCTCTCTGCTGAGAAGCGTTGGACAAGTCCAGGTAGCTGCTCCCCTGAAATAGCAATGCACCAAAGTCAGAACTCATCTGGCTCTTAAAGGAAATGGCAAGTGAAACGCTTATTTGTTTATTGACCGTTACGCCCAAAACACACCATTGATTAATTAAGAGTTCATGCTCGTTTTGAGCCATGCAGGGTGTACTTTTCCCATGGTTATGAAAGCAAAGACTGGTGGAACACTGACAAACCCTTAATCAAGCTAGGTCTTTAAAGTAGAGACCATAGTTTGTTTTATATTATTACAGTGCAACATTAGACATTTATAAACGTTACATTTACAATTGAGACCAGACTATCTACTCAAGAACTACCAGCACTACAGAAGTGTTTAGTCAATTATTCGGAAAATCTTAAGCTAGCATAAATAGACCCCAAATTTTACTTATTTCTAAGCTCTGATGCTACCAGAAATAAGCCCCACACAATGACACCTGACCCCAGCAATACACAAGAATCAAAATCTATGTAGATGAAAAAGAAAAACAAAAAGCTATGTGATAATTACAATATGAGCAAGCAAGACAATAGAAGTGATTCTGCTTTTACAAATACTGTATATATATATAACAAAAACCATGACAGTTTGAATGGAAAAGCGGAACCTCATACTGTGTGAAAATCTGACTGAGCTGCATTTCTCTACTCTAATGGCTTACATCTCAGCCCAGTTCCTTGATTATGCATAAAATGATGCTCCAGTGCAGAGGGGCGGAGGCCTGTCGTGCCATCAAGCTGACTCCCTGACTGTGAAATGCCCTGAGATGAAACATGTTAATCAATACTGCTGTGTCCTGCATCTACTTAAAACTCTCAATTAGCTCAAACTCAAATCACATCTGGACCCCTGGGCAGAATGCAGAGGACGAATGAACAAGCACTTTGGTTGAACACTCACTTAGGGCGCTATTTTAGAGATTTATAGGTGAGCTGTCAACCAGGCACCTCACAGCTTGATTTAGGGCGTGTCAGTGTGTGTTTGGTATCATAAAGACAGAAAAAAAGTTTGAAACACACAAAGGGCATGTACTAGTTCTCTTAATAAATCATGGTTTTGTTTTTGGTGAAACTTGAAATAAAACAATCAGCGTTTCACTTGCCATTCCTTTTAAGAGCCAGGTGTGCTCTGACTTTTGCGCATTGCTATTTTAGGGGCTCAGCTACCTGGACATGTCCAACACTTCTCAGCAGAGAAAACTGACCTGCTCGTTCAATCTTGTTCATTCTGTTCATTGTTGGTGTAAACGTTTGCATAGCTGACAACAGGCACACGCTAGGGGTGTTGGGGTGTGCCTGTGGGGCCAAGATAGCAATGAACGTCTGACTGTTGACGTCTGTCTAGGTTGTATTCAGTCAGTGGAGCACCTGTGTTTTCCGTTGCCAAGATTGCAATACACCAGAAATGAAACTCGGCGCACCTCACTTCCAGACCACCACACCCATCAGGATAGATATTTTCACAAGCACTGTTGCTATTTAAACAATGCTAACGGAAGACATGAAAGCAGAATGTTTGTAGAATGTAAGATAGCAATAAGCATGGTTCCGCACCTTACACAGAGTATTTAAGTAGTTTCAAGTAGTAAAAGTTTAACTGGAACGCTCCTACAGGTCAGATTTTCTGCTTGGAGAGTTCAGAATCCAATATGGCTGCACACCACACCAATAGCAGTAAAAACAGTAACATTATGGAATTTATTATTAGTTTTATTATTTGGTTTTATTATTCGTTCGTATACACTAGGGATGCAGCGGTTCTGGTATTTTATCGAACTGTCGGTTCGGCCTGTTCGGTTCGATACACCCGGATGGACCGCCGTATTTCAGGGGAGAGGCTGCTGAGCGCGCGCTGTTCGTTTTAGTTAAACTCTCAATACAGTTCCAAGTAAAAGTCCCTTTTTCTTTTAATTACCGTTTTTATTAGTTTCTTTTAACAAAAACGTTTTTTTTAATTCAGTTTTCTTTAATGATAATACTTGGTCACTTGGTTATATGGTAATTATCACGCCAGAGCTTTATATAAAATAAAAATAGCATAAAAAAAAACAGATGCCTATGTCACAGACTATTTCCTGGAGCCTGGCAGAGAATCTAAGCTCTTTAATATAATATATCAAAACTGAACCGATACAGTGGCCCAAGAACCGCAATACGAACCGAACCGTGGCCACACTGTACCGTTGCATCCCTAGTATACACAGTACTGTCAATGCTTCCATATGGTATTTTTCCATACTTACTGCAGGTTTATGTATATACTGCACTCCCATGATTTTCGGCATGTAAGTATATGGCTCCCTGGTTACCGGAACACTTCTCAGTTTCCGCAGTCTACTGCTACCGGGCAGCATTTACTAGCGCTGCTAATCGCGGCTGGCTAGTGCTGCTAATAGACCAGAACAGAGACGTTCCGCAATATTTTGCCTTATAATCCGGTGCGCCTTAGAGTCTGAAAAAAAATGTTTTTTTTTTTATTCACGCATTATTTTCATTGTCTATTATGTTGGGATGTTATGAATACTTCCTGTTATTATTATTATTATTATTATAATTATTAGTTGTAGTAGTAGTATTAGTAGTAGTACATTTAAATGTAAAAATTATACAAATTATACAATTATACATTTCTGCGAATGATTCGGTATGTAGTAATTTATCTTACATATGCAGATATGAGAGTGAGGAGCTGAAGTGTGGGCCTGAACAGACAGTCACTGGGTTTAAGGCCTGGAGTGACATAAGGACAGATGGTGTAGCTGACCACTCTTTCTTTACGATGATTCAGAAAACACAGTTGAAGCACAGGCCGGAAATTGTTTATGAGTTAACTATAAATAGAATGCGAGATGTAAAAGGCATGGCGTATATGACATAGAGCCAGGGCCTGATAAACAGCCTCGGTCGCTCATCTTATTTTCTTTTTCTCTAAATCAAAGGATTTACGACACGCCGGTCTGTGGTGATTTATAGCCTCTTCCTCCTGCTCTTATGCCTTTAGCAGATGATGGCGTGCCTACACTGGCAGCTCATTCCACCAAACTCTTACAGACGGCCACATGCAATAAATACTTCCAGCAGGGCGCTGACAGTCAGGCTCATTTACTGAATATCAATCGCAGACCACAGTTTTAATGTCAGTAATGAAGACGGAAAGGCACTGGTGTGGTTGGTGGGTTAAGATTCGGTTGCTGGTATGTGAAGTCAGCCACACTTGAGATTTGAATCTCCAGGGACAAAAAAAAAAAAACCACTCCATTTACTACAGTAAATAAAACTTTGGACAGCCACCAAACAGGCTAAGTGAGGCTGGTGCCAACTGCTGAGATTGATGCTAAATTGGAATGCTGTCTTGTGCTTTCCTTCCGAACACTTTCCAAGTGTAAATGAGGAGGAATTACCAGGAAGCCAAAGCTGGAACAAAGAGTCTGCTGTGACCCACTCTGTCATAATCAAGCCTCCAGAGTGTGTAAGGATGGACTCAGGGTCACCTTGGATAGGTAGCCAATGTCTTGATTGTAGATATCGATGTGAAGGTTGCAATCAGCTTCTCTCCCAACCTGGGCTTCAAACTAGAATCTCATCAAAAAATGAAACTCATATACTCAACATACTGAGCCTTAACTGATCCTACATGAAAATGTGCATTTGATATCTCCTTGCATTAATAATGTTATTAAGTATGCACCTTTAAAAAATGTGTGTTATTTATGACTTAAGTTATGACTAAAGTTACGTCTGCACTGATTAACGGCAGTCTGTGTAAGTAGCTTATGCTGTTGTGAGCATTTATGAAAGTGCGTTCACGTGTCTGCGCCATTCTTCAGTTTAAACTGAAGAATGTCTGGAAATGTGCAGACCTAGATCACAGACACAGCAGTTTTGTGGAGGTGCCCATTAGGAGAGAGTCCACTTAAAATGATGAGTTCCTTTGATTTTACCAATCATCAAACCAAGCTTAACTGCTCACATTTTTGCACTGAGAGTCACATAAAGTTATCCGAAAGCATTGTGTAAGACTGGTGGAGGAGAACATGCCAAGATGCTGTGATTAAAAAACAGGTTTATTCCACCAAATATTGATTTCTGAACTCTTAAAACTTTAGGAATATAAACTGTACTATAAACTTGTGTTCTTTGCATTATATGAGGTTTGAACGCTCTGCATTTTTTTGTTATTTCAGCCATTTCTCATTTTCTGCATATAAATGCTCTAAATCACAATATTTATATTTGGAATTTGGGAGAAATGTTGTCCGTAGTTTATAGAATAAAACAACAATCTTCATTTTACTTACCTGCAACACAGGGCGTCTGTGAGCTGATGTATCTGAACCGAGCCATTGCGCTTTCCTTCGAGCACGCTGTGATGCTACTCAGCAGCAGCTTGAAAAGAAGCGGTGACTGACTTCACATGTATCTGAGGAGGCATGTGCTAGTCTTCCTCCTCCTGGTGTGTTGGCATCACTAGTGATGGGGGGGGGGGGGGGGGGGCCGGGGCGGGGGGTCCTAATGAGTAGGCTGGCTAATTGGCCATGTAAATTGGGGAGAAAAGGGGAAAAAATTGAAATAAAATTCTATAAAAAAAAGCCTATAAATAAGTCACAATTTTTTCTCATGTTAGGATGTTGACATTTACCACATAGTCAGTTTACGCTTTTGCTGTTTTTCTGTTGCTGATATTTCATACAAAGCATCATGAGACAGGGAAATAAGTTAGATTGAGTTAAAATAAAATGATCAGAAAAACTTTTTTTTCTGTCATGAACATATTGTTGTGCTTGATCTTCATTCTCATCGTTTGTGACTTTCAAATTGAATACAATATTTATAAGCAGAATAATTGAAAAGTTAATGAGATTTTGACCTTTTGTGCCTCCTAAAACATGTCCATTCATAATTGGAGCAGTAATATGAGATATAAAGGACAGAGGGCAATATTATCTTATTTATAATTAAATTGAATGTATTTTTCGATTATGATTATTTCCATTGCTCCAGCGTTGCCAGCGCACCCAGCTAATGAGAAACGTCCGCTTCTCCACTCACTTGGCTTGAGGCTGGGATTTGATTGCAAGTCCCATTTATATTATTATTATTTCTTATTTATTTATTTATTTATTTTGTTGTCAGCCTACCCTTCCTGCATGCATTGTCCCTAATGTCATTATTTCCTGTTATCAATTCAGTAGATTTGTTATGATGTCCTCAGGTTCAGCAGCAGTTTCACAGTGCGTTGACCTCAAGCTTGAACCTTGATGGCATTTTTAACCTGCTCATTAGAACGTTTTATTATGGGAAGTGGATATATGGTCATTGCACGCTTCATCATCCATATTTCTTCACCATAGACTTTTATGAGCTAGGAGGATGAGAGGTGCTGAGTTTGCATATGCATGTACTCATTGATTAGTCGTAAAGCAGTCCTTAAAGTGTCAGCAGCAGCAAGGTGTGAGGTGATGATATGTGGTCATGTTTTTGTAAAGTACCAAAAGAAAGAAGTGGTACTTAAATGTTGAATTTACACATGAAAACACTACAGTCTTAAACCATGACCTGAGCTTGTAACAAGTGCAGGACTTGATTATTTTTCATATCTTAAATAATAAACAAAGAACACACACTAGGGAAGTAAAACAAACACTAAGGCTACTGAAAGAAAGACTATAAAACAAAAGATTAACCATAAGACTAATAAACGAGCAAGAAAAATAAGCGAACAAAGAAACATAAACTGAAGAAAACAAACCAGAAAATAAATGTACACAAAACAGCAGGATAAAGGAACCAAACTAAGAGAAATCTAACAAAAAGATTGGGTCTACTAAGACAGGGACAAAATATATAGACTAAAGCTCACATAAAAACAGAAGTGCCAAACACAAAAAGCACAACAGACAAGGGACACCTGTAGAAGTAACGAGGGGGCGGGGTTACAAATGAGACAGGAGGGATTACAGATGACACAGTGGGGCAATGGCGGAGACAAGACCAAAAACAAAACAGAGCCATGTAAAGCACAGGCTAAGGTGTGACAGAGCTCATGTACACTTATTGGCAAACAAATGATTGCAAAAAGAATTGGTCCCAGAGGAAAGTGCTGAATTGCAATGCTATTCAGAAGGAAGAAAAATTATACCAGGGACTGTTGATATGGGCTCTCTTAGACTGACATGGGAAACATTTTACAGATGCTAGTTTTCTCTGCATAGAGTTGTAGAGGTTCTTAATGGCCTGTGATAATCCATCCCATGCAGTTTAAATATTCTTTTCAGATTTTGTGGTGTTGAGTATTTTGCGATAGCACATCTGTGCAATTGCATCTCACTCATTTTCAGTCAATAGTAGGTCTACTTATGAGGCTGGCCATGGCATAGCATCTGTGTCTTCAAGACAAGCTCTTGAGAGATTAACAGCATGTTTATTGTCCTGTTGAAATAGCACACTGAATTGTGCGATCAGGTCACTGGTTACAACAATTCAATAACGTAACAATAGACTGAAAAAGTGCCCTCTGGACGAGCGACACATGACAACAAAGCATCTTGCTGCTGAATATGGTGCCTCTACACATAAATTAATTGGTTGTCTCCACCAAGACCAATGTAAGAGCCATAAAGCAGAAAATATAGAATGTTGAAATATGTACAATTTATATTTTATTTCCTTCTTAATTCATGTCATTGTGTAATTCATAATTCTAAGAAAATGATTATTAATGGAAAAAATGTTGACGCTCCCTTAGAGTGACGTAACTGAGCATGTGCAGCTCAAGTTTAGTCAGAGCTGCGATAGGTACAGGAGCATATAGTTTTCTTACCGTACGAGAGTTCATTTGTAACCTTTTGATTTTCTAAGTAAAGACTCCTAAACTTAAAGAACTTGTGTCGTGCGCGTAAAGAAGTTTCTGTGTCTACAGCTCTAAGTGGTACTTTTTTGAAACTAAAGAAAGTGTCACTACAACCAAAGTGGCACTTATCACTAAAAATGACCCGCTCTCATTGTGAGTCATTCTATCACAGTCTAGTATGACTATACATCCTTTTTAACTGAAGGCTCTAACTAGCAGACATTTCTCAGATATGTTCCCTACTAAAAAAACTAGTATTAAGGACCAATAATGATCATATTTTCTGTAGGAGCTTATAACATGATCAGGATGTATCATCAGATATTAAGAAAACATGCTCTGTTAAAGCACCGACTGCTCTTGTCAGCAGAGCTTCAGCCAGTATTTTCATATTTGAATTATGCAGTAAGTCACTGTGTCAATCTGTGTGAGATTCAGCCTCCGAATGTGCCCAGCACCTTCGGGAGAGCTGGCTATTTGTCTGCTGAACAGGTAATCACTGATCTTCAGTAAGGTTTCTAACCAATTCAATTGGTGGATAATTGAACACCACCACTAGTGTAGTCTGGACAAAATAAAATAGATATATTCACTAATTAGCAATGGAGTAACATTAATAGAAGCTCGCCACTGTGTGTCAGTCTGACAACATTAAGTTAACTTAATGTTTGTTTGGAAATTGGACTGCTGGAGCCATTTCTCACAGAAAGACTCACCTGAATTTCCTACTGATTGCTCCTTTAAGTCTTATTTTATTTTTTAAATACATACTAGTTGTATAAATTTATTTTGTCAGCACAACTACACATGCATTTTACCTATACATGGTTGTTTAACTGCACAAAGCCTTTTGACTACAAAACAATTTGACTACATTTCCATAATTATACCATTTAATGCCTTTGATTTAGTGGTGTAATCTGCATTTCGTAAGGCTACAGGAATTTAGTCATGGCCTATTTTTGCGAGCCCCCAGTGGCCATTCTGACAGCAGCATGGAAATCAACTTGGATAGAGGTGTAAGCCCCTAGTGAGCTTGCCAGAAGTGACTGTAGCAAGCAGTAGAGGGAAAGAAAGAACCCTAAAGGGAAGCCTTAAAGACTTAAAAAAGCACAATCCAAATGCAAAACAAACATCACAACAAAAGCAGAGCAGAAATATCACAAGCAAACTAATAAAAAAGTAGTTAAATATGAATAGAGAAATTAGTTTGAGTCCAATACTACACAGAAACACTCATATCCCTAAAAGCCCTTTCAGCAGGATGTGGGGGGACTAGTTCACAAGAATTTACTGTTTCTCTCCAGCAGGTGGATAAAATCCTATATTTTGGCCTCTGTGAAGAGCTAACGTTATTCTGCCTGGCTTGTGAATGTCCATGTTTACCAAATATGAACTTGTGCTTATCGATGTTTTATTATGTCTCAGAAACCCCAATGACATCATCTAACATGTGTTCTAAACAATATAATCATTATAGATGTCAAAGACACTTTTAAAGCAGGTTTTTACCTACCAAGCCTCATTTAGTGGGCTTTAATGTGTTATTTTGCTCCATATACTGGATCTTTACCAAATATTGATATAAGCTGGAGGACATCGAACAAAATGCACAAAATGATGCCTTTACAGTATAGAGGACACTTTCCTTAATATCAATATAGGCACATATTAATTCAGTAGGCTGTGATGCCACAGACTTTAGTGAAATGCTTGCAGCTAAAATTAAGAGTGATTTTAATATACAGTGCTAAACAAAAAAAAAATACAGAGTAAAAGACAACTAAAACATCTAAGCCAAAACACAGTCCAAAAGGGATAAACACTAGACGAAATATTAAAGTAAATGTGCCTCTTGCACTTTGCACTTATTTTTCATCACTGCACTGCCTTTTTTTTATCTTACATAAATTGTAATGTATATATACCCCTCTATCTATTCATCCATCCTTTCATCCTTCCTTCCCTCCTTCCTTCCTTCCTTCCTCACACATGGAACTGGGGAAAAAGCAAGGCAAATGCTTTACTGGCATTAATTTAGAGGCACATTGTAAAAATAGAAGTACACTCATAAAAATAACAAATGTAAAATGGTTCGATAATGTAACATTGTTTTAAACATAAATGTAAGACCCTTTTTTATGTTAAACTAGTTCCTTAGATTTTCAGAAACCCTTTTTAAATGTATCCATGTGAATTAACTCGCAATTTTGCAATACAGAGACGGCTCTTTCTTCTACGGAACATTATTGAAGGGCCCCACAGCCACCAGAGCGCCCCCAACAACAATTAGGATTTTACTGTAGTGTTGTTATTTTCTTTAAAGATGCTGTTCTTCAACATCCATCCAATCACAGTGGGGACTGAACTTCAGAGAACCTCCCACACAAGTGACTTCCAGTGCAACTTGTATGTAAAAAATGTAAATATATCATATTTATGTAGCCTACATGACATACATAGTGTTTAACTGTGTGTTATTTGGGACTATTTACTTTAAGGGGTGTGTACAATGTGCAGGAATGGAAGATGTGGAACCCCACCAATATCCTGCTTCCACGCTGTCCCAAACAAATGCCTAAATAAAATTTTCCTGGAAGGAAGATTTGAATCTGATGGTATTGAATGAGGTATTGGTGAAATTTCTTTACTTAGTTTTGGACACTAATTAAACCTATGTGTTACACTGTAGTATTTATATGTTATTAGACTAAATAGTTCTCTTCAGAGCAAACTGGTTACAAAAGGATGTTTAATAACACTTTATAATACAGCTCGCTTTTTAGAGGGTAAGTTTCCTTTACTTACGGTGTAACTTCTCTGTATGAACCAGTACAACCTGGTCCTATGGGTTCTTTAACTGTATGTATAAATAAAGTACAACCATGAAAAAGAGTGTAACAACAAGGTAACTTTATGAAACTTACCCTGTACTTTCCCAACACTTATGGTGTAACTGTTCTCTGTGAATCAGTAAATACAAAATATGTATAAGGGTCCTACTCGTACTTGAATTGTGGTGCAATTTTCATATAAAATAATATATAATCATTTTGTTCTTTGTTCGTGGCAGTTATGAAGGCTTAATTCCAGTCATACTACAGGGAGTAATTATTCTAAAATGTTATGAGTTTAAAAAGAAGATGAGAATTAGATTTTTCCTTTTAAAACTGTCGAGGGTGGAGCAGCTAAAAACTGTCAGGTTGGAGCATAAAGAAAACGTATAGTTACAATAATACTAAAATACAATAATAATTATATATCTTTAATAACACAATTAGGAATGCTGAGATTTTAAAGAAAATGTATTCATTAATACACAGAAACCACAAGGTTTTATATTAATAGATAATAAACTCACACCTCACCTGATTTCTACTGATCTTACTCTATAAGTACATGGTACTTACTCAGTAAGTACTTAGAAATGACAGGGAGCGGGTTGTATTATGTAATGTACAGTGTTTAACTGATCTTACTCTAAAACACAGGCTGTATTATAAAGCATTATAAGATGTTCTTACTGTAGAACCACATTTAGCAGTTGTAATGATATTGAATTGACGGTTCCTGCTGGCCATCTCTGTATCCTCCAACCTCTTTACTGCAGGAAGATTCCTTCACCCTGTCGGCCCGTCACCTATCAACCCGCCTCAATTCCTGACAGCATTTTTTTTTATGCCTCCTGTGTGCCTTTAGGGCAGGAGCCATTCCTCACCCTGCCACCCAGCTCCATCACCTAAATCTGGACTTAATTAGTGCCTAATAGAGCCATTTTTCACATTTCGGGCAGAAAGCATTCCCCAGATACTGTTTGATTAATCAGATACAAAGGAGCAACTGTTTTTTAGAGTAAACTGCTGTAGGCTTTTTTTAATGAAATAAACTGAAAAAAAATCACTTTAAACTGATAATAATGTATTTGATATGATGATATTAAACATTAGAGCACTATATTCTATAAAAGCTGAGCTGGACATTATGAGGGCATTTCTAGTGCATTGAAATATATGGCCAGGCCATTATTTTCCAGTGAATAGCTGATTCTCCGAGGACCCCACTTAAGATTTGTCAGCGCCAACAAAGGGGAACGTGCGAATTGGGGCTTAAGTTAGCGTAACGCTCCGCGCTCAAGGCCACTCTCTCATGCCATTCTCCAGCCTCTTATAAAGGACACATGAAATTACAGCGGCCTCATGCAGATTTATGCCTTGGGTGAAGCGCTCGTTATGATTCATTAGCAATTCTCCAGTTTCCTTGACAGGAATGGAGATGGATTTTCTGAGAAAACCTCGTCAGTACCCGTACTTAAATGATTAAAAAGTGAAGAGGAGTCTTGAAAATGATGAAACTGTCCTTGAAAATGAGATAAGCATTTCATAAGCTCTCATGTAGGACATGATGCAGGGGGGGCAAAGGCCCTCTCTTTTCGAAGAGGACACACATAATTAAACATGAGTATGTACATTATGACATAGGCAGGGAGGGAATGTACTTATGGAAAGGCATCCATCATGTTGCATTCACATTCACTGATCTCTGTGACTGAGGCAATAAAAAGTCTATAGCATGTAGACCCAGCTTGTGGCGATGAGGATGGATTAAAGGAACTTAAAGGAACTTAAAGGAAAGATGAAAGCATGACCACTTAATCCAACATCTTGGATTTTCATTTTCATTGAAAGGGAATTCTACCGATTTCTCCATACATCCTACATCAGTGAGGTGTGAATATAGTCACTGCAGAGTAGTTTAATGCAACATGGTTAACTGTAGAAAAATGTACAGAAAACTGCTGGTTACTGGAACCAGGGATCACATTGACGACAATGCTATTATAGTTATTTACTCTGATAGTTTGCTATTCTATCATTGACAGACATGTATAAAGTAATAGAGACAAAGTACTTTTGATGGTGCTCTATAAAAAAAAGTGATTTGAGTAGAAGTTGAACTGTTCTTTAAGCGCCACATGTAAGTTGAAGTACTAAAGTATTTAACATTTTTTGTACTTAAGTATTGCAAGTAGTGTATTGTAAGATGTACTACTGAAGTACTGAAAATAAAAGTACTGTACTGTTTTATGTTGTTTTTACAAAAAGCAGTGGAAAGTTCTCAGAGTGAAAGGCAGAACAGGAGCAGTGAGGTCTTCTTATAAGATCAGCTTGATCTCATGATTCACTTAGTAATGATCAGCTTCATAAAACCCTTTGACAGTGCAGAGCATCTACTGCTCTGGCTTTAGTGAAAATGTGGGTTTTGAATGCTTACCAACATTTTTAATTATAATTGTAACGAGTAACGATGCAGCAGATAAACAATGTATCAAAGTTAAAGAATTAAACTGATTAAATATATAGTGAAATAAAAGAGGAAGTGAAAGAAAAAATTGGACTCCAGTAAAAACAGATGTATTATTTTAGTACTGTCACGTTCTCATCCTGTTCTGTGTCTCTCCTGTATGTCTCTTTGTTTTTCCTGCACTCCTGTTTGTTTATATACCTAGCACATGTCTTCACCCATGTCTTCAGTGCTCCCACCTGTGCTAATTTATAGCACTGCCCCCTCATTACCTGTCCCCAGGTGTTACTTGTTTAATGTTTCTCCAACCAGCATCCCCCAGTGTTTCCTTTGATAGTTCTTGTACGTGTTTACGTCTTTTAGGTTATGTGGTCTGGTAGTTTCTCTTGTTCTCTATTTTTTTTATTTAGTTCTTTGTTTGTTTATTTTATTTTGTTTTTCCTTAAATTAAAGTATTTGCATTTGCGTCTGCTCTCCGCTTCCACTCTTTGCCCTTGCTGCACCATTCCTGAAAAGGACTTACAGTAAGTACAGTAGTAGAAGTACCTCTACACCATTACTACACATCTCTAAACATTGAACATGTAATCAGGTTAACTTTCTTTGTGCTGTTAACCACAATGTGTTACTTTAAAATTGACCCGTTTTAAAGTTTGAAGATCTGGGGAAAATGTTTGAAAGTATTTTTCCAGTAGGAAACTTCTTTCCTTAATTAAATGCTTCATCTCACATATTTGCAACCATTCCCTGCAAAAACAAAAACTAAATAAAATTGCTATGTTATGTTTCAATATTATGTAAAGCTATTGTTTTAAATGTTGGTCTTTCAAAAGTAATAAAGTAGTGAAACATTAAAAAAGTTTGTTTTTGAACCATTACCTGTTAGAGGTAAGGAACAGCATTGCACTAAATATTGATATAATAATTAGCATTAAAATAATAAAAAAAAATATTTACACGGCACGTAAGTTTTTTTTGGGGTTTTAGACATCTTTTAGATAATTAAATATGCACTGGTTCAAAATGACCCAGGAAAACCATTGCTGTTCCTGACAAATGTACATAATAGGAGGGTTAATAATGCCAGAATACCAGAACAATAATAAATCTGAAAATATATATATATATTTTTAGGAACTGTACGTATTTCATCCCACTTTATTTTTTATTTTTAATTTTCTGTCTAGAAATATAATGTATTGTAATCCATACCCTTCTAAAAAATGGTCACTAAACATTGTCTCCACTGGGAACAGTTCTATATTCTGTCTTATTGTTTAGATCTTATAGAGAGAAACAGACATCAAGCTGTCTTTGTCAGCTGGAACACCCATAGTGAAGATGTTTCCTGATGCCTCTGGCTCTCTGCTGGCACAGCTCTCAAACTTTGACCTAAACCAACTAAGCAATTCACAGAGAGACGTTCCTTCCCGCCTTCAAGGCAAACACCTAAAAGCCTTTAACGGCTGCTTAATATGTGGTAGGCGTGATGGAAATCCAAAGTAATTGCTATAATTGCCTTAATGAGCAGCCTCCTGAAAAAAGTGAAATCATTGCATTTATGATGTGATCAGGACCACTGTTGCGTGGCTGCTTTGTCAGCGGGGTGCAATCACTACTCACAAACAAACTGCCATTTCTGCCTATTTGCATCAGCAATGCCTCTGATACACACACAGCTGAGCCTGGCAGAATGGTCTAAAGCTCCTAGCCGGCTGCCTCTCTTCATCTTCAGTCCCGTCTACCAGTCTCTGATGCTAAAAACAGGGGTGATCCGTGCCATTTATCAGATTTAAACTGCCTCGATACATAGCTACAAATTTAAAAAAACATGGAGCACAGTGATAAATTCTTGTTTACGTTCTGTCTTCTCATTTAGCCTCTCTGGAGGAACAGCTTAGGATTTTATAGCTTGGCAACCTCTGAAGATCCTACAGCGCTGACTTGACTCGATGACAAATTCCATATTTATCTCAAGTGGTCTTAAGAGAGCTTCCTGTAGTACAGAAAAATAAAATAGTAAACAATTTGATTTAAATCACCATGCTAGGGGATTTAGAAGATTGATACAAGCAGAGTGGAGCTTCTGCAATATTGTATAGTACAATTTTTTGCATTGCTGCATTGCTGGGCAAACTCTAATGTCAGGTGTTTTAGTTTGTAATTTACTACATTGAAAAAGTATTTTAAGCTCATCTCTACCAGCTTTGTGCATCTAGAGGCTGAGATTATTGCTCATTATTCTTTGCAAAATATCTCAAGCTCAGCCAGGTTGGATGGAGAGCATCTTTGAACAGCAGTTTTCATGTCTTGCCACAGATGCTAAATGCGATTTAGGTCAGGACTTTGACTGGGTCATTACAGCACTCCCTCAGATGCTCCCTCCTGAGCTGTGAATTTCTGCAGCTTCTCCAGAGTGATCATGGGCCTTTTTGCTGCTTCCTTGCACAATCTATCAGTGTGGGTGGATGGCCATGTCTTAAATGCTCAAAGCTGGAAATATGTTTTTAGAATCTAAAGTGAGTTCCTTGGTCCTCATGATGCTGTTTGTTTGGTAGTGTTCCACTAAGGCCTTTACAGAACAGCTGTATTTATAGCTGACTAAGACTAAATTACACACAGCTGCACTTTATTAACTTATTAAAGCAGCACTAGGTAGGATTTCCTTGATTTTTGATATATTTAAAGGAGTAAAATTACAGGAGGAATAGCGGTGCTCTCGTGTCTGTGCCGGAGCTCCTCTGAGCTCAAACCAGACTCTGTAAGTTTTCCGAGGCGGCCGCAACCAACGCTCGCGAGAACTGCGACCTGCTTTCCGACCTTTAGTTCTTACAATTCTACAAGGACTACTGGTTCATTCTTTACAAACTAACATACAGACACTCTGGCAGAAGCTGGAAAGAGACCGAATATGTCTGTGAAAGCCAGAAAATGAGAAAGAGAAACTAATCCGCCTGAAACATTTATTACACTCTACAACTGTAGGGGGAGCCCACGAGCACAAAATCTCAATCCTATCTAGTGAAGCTTTAAGTGACTTCTGAAAGCAAGTGATTGGATTGAATTTATTTAGGTTTCAGAGTAAAGGGAGCTGAATACCTTTGCATGTCACACTTTCATTCCACTTGACTATAATGCAATACTTTGTGTTGGTCTATCACCTAAAATCTCAGATTCTTAATCCTAAGATTCTTTAACACTCATCCCTACTTTTATAAAAAAAAAAATCTAAGATATACAGTCTAACAGAGAGACGAAGAGGCAGAGATAGGAAGAGAGAAAGAGAGAGAGAGAGATCAATCTTATCAACATTGTATGTTTTTTTATTTAAAACGAAAAAACAAGCAGTTATACGCTCAAACAGCCCACTGCTAATTGATAGCAGCACAACATAGCAGCACAGATATAATGAGGCCTGGAATTGCTTTTTAAAAATCCTGGGGTACTGAAAGGTCTGGTTCAGCATGGGTTGGTGATTTCTCTGCTACTGAATCTGATAATTAACTGAAGGGTGGATTCAGGTGTGTGTGCACCAAACTCTACAGAGCAGGGGTCTTCCAGCCATGGAAGTTCTTGAAAGTTTTTCAAGTAAAGTTAACAAAGATGCACCCTGAGAAAGTTCACATTAAATTTTTCTTAAGGAATAGCCAGCCTTCAAACTCTGTAAACATAAAGAGAAGAAACCTCACACACACACACACACACAAAGCCTAGGTCTGGAGTGATGAAAACAGAGCTGTGTATTTATAACTGCAGTCACAACTGCTCACCAGTAATTAACATAACACAACCCTTAAACAAAAAACAGAACGAAAGTTGTGCAAACAAAAGAGAGGCTAAATCTTATAAAACTGAAAAAATGAGCAAAATTTACTTTAGAAAAGTTTTGCAACTTTCTGCACTTGCCTTTTGTAAGTACATTTTATTTCAGATAAATTTAAGTAACTTCAACTCGGTTTCAAGACTTAAATGTTACATATAAGTGAACTGAACTTCAGTCAATCCTTTCTTTTACTAAACTTTACCTAATTTATTTTTGCTGAATCAATCCTTTCTTTTAGTAAATTTTACTTAATTTATGCATACAATATTCCCTAATTACAATACAATTACAATTCCTGATTTTTTTTTTTATTTAAAACGCACATTCAAATATTTACGTACTATTACATTCCATCTATGTGTATAGACAGTGTTATATGTGTGTTTTAACAAAAAAAAAATGTACATTCCAGGAATTATAATATATTATGTATTATAAATTATTTGAGTAATATTGTATAAATTAAGTAATTGTAATTAGATAATATTGTATGTAGAAATTAAGTAAAGGTTACTGAAAGAAAGGACAGTTCACTTATTTACTCTATTTTACATTTAAGTCTTGAAACCAAGTTGAAGTTACTTAAATTTATGTGAAATTAAATTTACTTAAAAAAAAAAAAGCAAATGCAGAAAGTTACGAAACTTTTTAAAGTAAATTTTACTCATCATTTTTTTCAGTGCACAAAAATACACAAATTCCTGCCATCATCTGAGCTCTGATACAAAGAGTGAGGTATATTTTGAGTTCCTCCTGACTGAGAAAGGCAATGTAAAGTGTTTGCCAACACAAATGCTGGGCCAGCAATCAGCCTAATGGAGCTCGAGTGTGTCCAAGGCACAGTGCCTCCTCTCTGAGCCATTAGCCCAGCAATCTCACAAAGTGGGGGTTGAGCGGGGTTCTGTCCTCACCCAAATGCCACTCATTAACTTCAGCCACCAAGATCCATCACCCGCCCCAGTCCCAGTTTTGCTGAAACAACCTTTGCTATGTTCTCGCAGCGACAGAACTTGGCAGTACTGCACATGCAGAATGCAGTACTGCACAGATTTCTGCAGACCCAGTACAGAGGATTCAGTTCCACTACTGGAGGACTGCTGTTCAGCAGACTGTGATCCACAAACACATCCGATTCAACTCTTCCGTTAATTAGCAGATTTAGTGGGTGAGTGCTGAACTGTGAGAACAGGTCCTTTAGAACCAGAACTGGATGTTCTTAATGTCAGTCAGTCAGATCACTGCATTTAAAAATGTTAAAAGTATACACATTCATTACTCAGGTAGAAGTATCATATCAAACTTTTTACTCCAGTAAAAGTGTAAAAGTACTGGGTTCAAAACTACATAAAGTATTAAAAAAGTAATGGTAATGTAAGCAGAGAAAAATACCAATAAGGACAAAATGCTTAGGTCAAACCGCAGGGTCCTATAGTGCATTACCCCCTCCCCAAAACTTATTTTTATAAAAAGCTGTAATGACTATAATGTTATATTAAAATGTTAATGTTGATAAATTTGTGATGCACTAGGCTCCTGTTTCAGCTGCATATATGCCCATTGAAAATGAATGTATTTTAGTACAATACAAATATATTAAATGAACCATAGTTGGGACGCTTCATTCGAGTTCCCTTAAATCTTTCTGCATGGATCATCTTCATACTAGGCTACATACATCTGCTAAGTTCTTGCTGGAGTGTGGGGGGTGTGACGTGTGCAGGTGTGATAGATCATGTATAAATTAATAGGGTGTCGGAATAGTATCTGTTTATTCTTCTCTACATCCAATCACAATCACATTCACTCTATCCTGATTAGGGTTGCAACGGTATGAGATTTTCACGGTATGATAACCGTCTCAGAAAATACCGCGGTATCACGGTTATCACGGTATCACAGTTTGTTACATATATTGTTATACTGACCCTTAAAGAAATGACAACAAATGTTTTTTGTTCAATTAACTATTTATTGTAGAAACCTGGAACAATTATAATTTAATGTCTCCTTAAAAAAAATAAGCTGTACACCATCAGGTGAAGGAAATTAGTTTTTTCCACTACTCTTAAGGGCATTAAGAGTGTATATAAAATATATATTTATATATTATATATATATATATATATATATATATATATATATATATATATATATATATATATATATACACACACGTTACACACATTACATGTCCTCTAAGAAGTAAAGATCCTGTATTTAAAATATTCAGTACAATTATTTAAGTTTAAATTATTTAATATCTGATAAACTGAGCCTGGGTCAGTGTCTGATCAACAACTGTTATAAACGTCCGTTTTACTGCCAAGTTGGTATATAACCAGATACTGCAGAAAGAGGGGTTTTATTTCTGACATGATCCTCACAACAGAGACTTCTATTTTAAGGCTTTCACATCGAGTCTGGTTTTAACATATGAAAAACAGGCACGTCAGAATTAGAAAATGAACGCATGTAAATGAATGGCGTCTTTCACATCCAGTCCGGCCAGGACCTTTACACGGACACGTGAATCCATCGTAGCACGCACTTCACGCCGGCACCTGCGTGCCCAAATTTCGGATAACTCAGCACTTTTGCGGGCGCTTACCGCATGGGTTGTGCACGACTACAAAGAGGTTTTATTTATGTTCAGATTAAAATTATAAACTTAACACATACATTGCGCTGCACAGCGGGGTGGTGTTCTCGGAGATGGGAGAACAAGTTTGAAGTATGTCCACCTTTAGCTGTGACTTTACGGCCACATTGATTACAAATCGGATAACCATCCTCGGGTGCGCTCGGCGGGTCTCTGAAATAGTCCCACACTGCTGATTTTAGTTTAGCCTTTTTTTAGGCGGACGGAGATTTGTTTAGTCTGATGCACTTTCTGCCGTTCTCACCGCTGTGTGCTGAGCAGCTGAAGCGGAGCAGAGTTGCTGTCAGGGGTTGACCCAGGCAGAGAGACGAGGAGGCGGACGTAAACACAGGTAGGGCGAATTTATTAAATAAATATAAACAAATAAACAAAGAACAGCGAAACAAACCAAAACAAATAGGGAGGCTACTAAACCAGAAACTAAACAGAGCTAAGAACATAAACAGGGAATAACTAAAGACTAAACACTAAGCAGGTGAATAGGAAACACGGAAACAAACAAGAGATACTAAAGATAAACAAACGGGGAGACTATAAAACTAGGCGGGATAAACTAAAACAGGGCAAGGGAATAAACTAGGGAAACTAGAGAACAAGAAACTAAACAAACGCTGGAAAATAAACTAGGAATAACTAAACTAGACAGGGCAAGGGAGTAGACAAGAAAACTAAACAGGGAACTAGAAAATAAACAGAGATAAACACAGAACAAGGGACTCGGGCTAAGGCTATGAAACCACTGAGAACAGAGAAACGCAGAGGGACAGACAACGGGAGACAGTGCAAAGACCGACAGAGGACAAGTAACAGAGGAAGTCTATATAACTAAACAGGAAACACACTGGGAGTGGAAACACCTGGGGAAGGGGTGGAGCTACAAATGAGACATGAGGTAATGGAAAATCACAGGCAGAACACAGGGGCACGGGTCACGTGGGACAACACAGGCACGAGGACAGACAGGAAACAGGGCCAGGCGTGACAGTTGCACATGCGCGGGTGAGTTTCTCCGCTGGCTTGCCATTTACCGGTAATAAGCAAACACACGGTATGATAACCGTGCATTTTAATACCATGGTATACCGTGAAACCGGTTACCGCTGCAACCCTAATCCTGATGGACAGATTTATCTAGATAATAATAAAAGTTTTTTTTTGAACGATTTGAAGCCGGAATAAAAACAAGCTGAAATTAAATAGGAGTAACAAGGCTATTTTTAAAATGTAAGGAGTAGAAAGTACAGATAATTGTGTGACAATGTAAAGAGTAGAAGGAAAAAGTTGGTATAGTAAAGTATAGACAACCAAAATTTCTACTTAAGGCAAAAAAGTAATTGTACTTTGCAGAATGGTTTGCCATTATTACTAAAGTAAAAGCACCATGTTTAGATCTGTCGTGCCCCAGTGCTCTCCTTCCACACTCTCGAACTCCATTTCCCAAAAACCCACTGGCGATGACGTCACTGTCAGCAGCTCACCTTCACCCAAGCGCATCACGCTCCCCTGTTCAGTCATTAATTTACATCCTGTATATGAGCTTTCAGTTTGCAAGGTATAGTCGACTTTTTTTGCTTACTGAGCGTTTTTTCCTGCATTATTCTGTCTGCCTTTTGTTATGACATATTTTTCTGTATTACTGTTTTTGCCTTTCGTCTTTGCTCTTATCGGATTTGTTGTTTCGTTGGACTGTCTTTATGGTTACGGATCTCGGACTGTTTACCCCACTATGACTTCTGTTTTCAGTGAGAGTGTTGTTCAACCTGTTATCTGGCTGTTAATTCCTGTTTTCTATTCTGTAAATAAACCTGTCATTACCTTTTACTCGGCAAGTGTCACTCCTACCTGTCTGCCGTTACAAGATTATAATACTCAAACATTTCTGTATTTCTCCTCTGTGGTTAATTGCAGAATCTAGAAGTGTACACCGGATATGCATAACCCAAATATACTATATGATTGTACATGTTTTAGTTCTATAGTTATTTTTTTATCTTTTTTATCACTTTATGTATGACAGAGCTGTATAAGTCATGTTATAATTACGTCATAATATTATGTTAGAATAGTTACAATAGTCCTTAAGTTTTAACATTCAAGATTTAACCCTTACATGTACAAAAGTGTTTTTTTTTTCATCAGAAACATTTTTGTCATTTAATCCACAATCCAAAAAGTGCAGTATTCAATTTCTGTGCCCTCCAAAAGTAGATATTTTGTTTTTGTGATGCACTGAAGCTGCTCTGCAGTGAATTGGTGTTCTGCCCAGAGGGTTTTCCTGTCTTGCGCCTCAGTAATTCGGAGAGGCTCCAGTCAAGGAAGAAGCAAATAAGAAGAGAATAGATGGGTTTACACTGAAAACACTGGATTTGAGATTAAATCATCAATATAAAACCATGCATCATAATTTCAGCTTGGATTTAATGATATTAACATGTAGATGTGGACAGTTGAAAATTGTCCGTGGCAAAGCACTTAAATTTAAATAACACATTTAAACAACACCTAATATTTGGTTGCATACCTACTGCTTTACTGCATGCAAAACTGCATCAAGCTTGTGACTAAAACTTTTACACTGAGGTTTTCCAGGACTTATCCCATCAGTGGTATTTAACCCTTTGCAATAAAAAGAAAAAAAAATACCTAGACAGATTATTTAAATTAGTCTGCCATGGCACAAAAAAATATCACTGGAACATCGGTCCTGCTAGTTTGTGCTATGCCTGTTTTAGGAGTATGCAAATTAGTATACTACTGGGAGTGTGTCTGAGAGGTCCAGGGGATTAAGATGCTGTCTCTATGATGGTTTGAATCCCGGATCATGATGCTCTCTCCCCACACCACTCCTAGCACTGGCTTCTGTTAGCTGATGTTTTAGAGCTGGGTTGCTGTGCTTTCCTTTGAGTGCGCTGGTTACCCAGTGATGCTGCATCAGCAACAGTTAGCAAAGAGGCGGAGTCTGACTTCACATGTATCAGAGAATTCATGTGCTAGTCTTTACCCATTCACCTATTCTTGTATCGGGAGCATTTCTAATAATATAAACAGCAATTGAGTTTTCCAAATTAGGGAGAAATGGGGTAAGATTTTAAACAAATTATCAAAGTGTGTACACTTCCTTGATATTTTTCCCTTGTTTTCTTAATTAAACTGTGTGGCAATGCTCTCAATAAATCAATGTTCTGTTCAGTATTGAATTCAGCAGGGGCCTTGCCATGTAATTAACCATGTCACAGGCATCATCAGTAAACCAGTGCTCTTACTGCTGATTTACTGCCCCTGTAATGCTCCTGCAGTCTTCACAGATGAAATCTACAGCTTTAACCTGGTCTTAACAGTCTTTCAGGGCACATATAGGCAACATTTAACCATTAGAAACCTACAGACAGATTTTTTTTGTCCAAAATCACACCTTGTGTTCTCAGCTTAAGTACTCAGGAATTCCTTCACACATAAACATAATCCATATATGGTTAAACATTTTTTTTATTTAGACTAAAAAGTTTACATTTTTGTATTTAGTTAACTTTGTGTGTCTTGATCAAAATACTGAAAGGCACAGGCTGCTCTGAGTGTCAGGTTTTTATTAATCTACATGTGTCCTAGAGGTGTGATTATCCAGAAAAATAATCCGCCTGATGCTCTACATGTATTTTGTCAAAGTAATAATTAATAAGCCATGTAATGAACTTTTATCAATATTATGATGCTTTTAACTCATAAATACTCTAGTCTAACCATTTTAAAAATATATATATTTTTGTGTGAATATATTTAAAGTCTACATTCAAAAATAAACATTCGCTTGGTAATTTTTTTTTACCAAAACATGATCAGTTCCATGAAAATAGAACAATTCTGCTTCCTTTTACATTTTAAATTATTACATTTTGAGCAGCTGTATAGCTTCTGAAATAAAGATCATGTCATGTGTATGTCTGATATAATTACTGTGTTATAAGACCTGAAAGAGGAACTGAAAGAAACGAAGAAAAAAATACACCCAAACAGCCTAGGGTTTAAAGGGTTAAAACCTGTCTATTTTATGTTTAAGATTTTTTTTTCTCACCTATTTTGTTAAAAATGCACAAACAGAAATTCTACTATTACATTTTAGTTTTTTTAATCTTAAACCAAATTGTCTATAAAAAAGATAAGAGAAAATAATAGGTTTCTTAATGGCAAAATTGCTTTTGTGATAAAATAAAATACAAGCACTTCAAACTAAGAACATTGATGTTTAAATAAGTACTCTAAATGTTAAAGCCTGGAAATGAACCCTTTCAGACCATGAACACATCACGTATTTTCTGTTGTCCATCAGAATAGACCATAAACCAGCCAATGAACAAGTTTATAAACAGTAATACTAAAACCATTGATGCAAAGTAACAGCTGATTTCTTACTAATTTTAAGTGATTCAGAACATGTTTTAATCATTTGTTTTGTGTTTATGGATGGTTTATAAAATAAAAAGGTCAATATGAGATATAAAATATATATTATAGATAGGCTCCCAAAGCAGATGAAATAAAAAAGACTGAAATATTCGGTTAGCTTTCGGTTTATTTGCTATACAGATTTTATAGTAGAATATTAGAGTCTTCTTTTTAGTGCATTGCAGACAAAAACAGCATTCTTAACTTTAGTTCAGGTCTGAAAGGGTTGAATTGGTTAAATAAATAAATGTAGATTCATGTGCAGTTAAATTTATTACATACGTCTGCTGATTCAGAGGTGAATACATACAGTAAAGATGTATATTCCATGACCATTTGATAAGTTCTGTTTAACCTTAAATATGATACCTTGATAGAGGGGAGGTGTTTGACTGGGGACATCTCTCCACCATCAGCTAGTTTTGTAACAATGTGCAGTAACCTGAGATGCAGCAGGAGGTAGCACTGTTCTGTTCAGAGTCCTTGACACTATTAAGAGCTGCACTCCAATAACGGCCGACCAGACAGTGAGCAGACCACACATCCCAAGGGTACTGAGTAGAGTGTCTGAACACAGTTCCTGTTAAAGTAACTCTGCGACCGTCAACCCACAACCTGTAGGACAATAAAAAAGAAAAAATGTGAGGAGGAAAGTAAGAACCAGAAGCTGTGTGTTTCTATGATATATCTTACTTGACTAAATGAATTCAGTCATTCAGTATTTAAGGTATTCTTTAATTAACTTGTTTTTGATCATTATACATCTTCATGTGTGAATTAAACGGAATTAAAATCATTTGGGTGTAGTATGTTCAGCCTAAGGATTTATGTTAAGGTGTGTCACACAGTTAGCTGATTAAATAATTGCATGAATGATTAGAAGTACATTCTTAACATACTTTTTTTTTAACACAATATGTGTCCTGTACAATAAAAACAGTCAGACATGTATTTATTACAGTTTATTTAAAGCCTCTCCATCTAGGCAGCTTTCACTGAGAGTTGGTTGTTTGATTTGAATAGCAGTAAAAAAGAATAAAAAATTCAGGTGTTAATTCTGCAACATTTACGCATAACTAAAATAATAAAAAAAAAAAAAAAAAAAGAAAACTGAATAAAATACTTTTATACTACTAAAAAATTCTACAAAAGCCCTCTTTCAGGGTTTTTAACCGCCAATGTTTTTTTTAGGGGGATTGAAGGGGGGGGGGGGGGGGGATTTGTGAATTGGTTTCAGTGAGTGAGCTAATCGGACACCAGTGTTAAAGGGGAATTTATGCCTCTGTGACTCCGGGAGTGCAGATGTCCCACTGAGTTTTTAAATATTCTTAAGCTAGCTCAGGCCTGCTGACAGACCCACAATGCCATTCTATTACAGCTGAACAGCTGCACAGGAGGGAATTTCACAGCCCTGTGCCTCAGAAATCAATGCTGCTAAACAGTTTACTTGACATTTCTCATAAAAGATTTATCCCCAGTATTTCACCTTCCTTCACTTGCTGTTCTGTCATCCTTTTCTGTCATCACGAGTTGTGCGAGGTTATGTTTTACATAAAGATTTGCTTATTAATGAGACAAACTAGGTAATTTGCTGATCACATGAGCTTAAGACCGGAGCCCCTCAGGGCTAGGTGCTCAACTGTCTCAAGACTGCATGACGGAATCAGAATCACTTTATTTCGCCAAGAATGTAACAAACATGTACGACACATGTATGACTTGTAACAGTTACACAGATTATTGACAAACGTTACACGACAAATGAAGATAAGGTACTAAAGGAATGAAGGGCACTGAAGAGTGTTATAAGCTAAGAGATAAATGAAATCTATACTGTACATATATGAATATAATTGTGTCCAAACATCCTGAGGTAGGTTTATATTAACCCTTTAAACTCCAGCCTATTTTGGTGTTTGTTTTTTTCCGTTTGTCAGTTTCCATTTCACTTGTTATGTTAGGAGACAGACACATTTATTTATATTATTTTACTTTATACCAGAAGACATTGTGCTGCTCAAAAATGTCTTCATTAGAGATGTAAATGCTTCCAGAGTTTGTTATCTTCATGAAATGTATCATGTTTTGATCTGCGCCTGTTTTTTTTTTTTACTTATTTCTAAATGTACAGACTTCAAATCAATTCACTCAAGTAATAGATTATAGTGTATATTAGTCATATATAATTAGTCATTACTTATTGATGTGACATAATACATGAGCAGCACCAGGTGGATTTATTTTTCTTTATATTCACACCTCTAGGATGCAGATTGCTAAAATCTTTTCATTCATAGCAGACAGAGTTTGAATAATTTGGGCCTACCTAATGAAAGTGATTCAGTACACTGGATATTTACTACCAGCTGCTTATAATGAAATAATTAATCGTGGAAATATGAAGGTAAGCTTATACTTCTGGTATATTTCACAATAGACTTCTCAAAAACACTTCAGTTCATCATTTTCATCAACGTCAGTGCTATTTTTCCTTGTTTGTCACAATGTATGAATCATGTTGGTGCGTTGATGCATTCCTGAGTAATTAGGCTGTATAAACAATGCACTATTTTTGACACAGTTTGCGTCAATGGGGTTCTTGAATATTGTTTATAGAAAGTTGCGGATGATGTTGATATTATGGACGAATACCTGGTCAACTGCGTAAATACTGTAAGCATAGTGCAAGTGAGCAAATTGTAAAATCCAGTCAGTACAGTTCAGTGAAGTTTGGAGACTCAGAGGTGTCCACTGTGGTTCAGAAGTGCTACAGCTCCTGGAAAGAAGCTGTTAGCGGGTTGTGTTGGGCTGGTTTTGATGGTCCAAGGCCTTGTGCCGGAGGGCAGAGTCTGGAAGAGGTGAGGTCCAGGCCAGACACAGCTCCAGTGTCATCACATTCACTGATGAAGCGATGATAGCAGCCCTGATCTCCAAGGTGCTGATAGTGGATTTCAGAAAGAAGAAAAGAATGCACAACCCTACCTCCATCAATGGGAGTGTGGCAGGTTAACAACTTCAAGCTTCTTGATTTTCATGCAGGAAGGAACGTAAGGAACGTTCATGGACAGAACACACCATGCAGGTGGTGAAAAAGCACAGCAGTGCTTCTTCTTCTTCCTCAGACAGCTGAGGAGGCTTAGTTTGAATCCCTGCAGCCTCAGAACTTTGTACCCCTGCAATATGGGAAGTATTTTGACAAGTTGTATCAGCACCTGGTGCAGGAACTGCAGTACTCTCAAGCAGAAAGCTGTGCAGAGCCTGGTAAACATAGCCCAGCATTATACTAGCATAGCATAGCTTTTCTATTCTTTACCATCCTTTTCAATAAAAAAAAACAATGGGATGCTGTATAAAATGTCAAATAAATTTGAGAGACCCACATTTATTTTTACAGTGAAGCAAAGAATGCGTATAAGATGTTGAAAATTAGACATTGTACCATTTCATGAAACAATAATATAAAAAATATTTAATGGCATGACACATCTCAAAATCTCAAAAATGTGGACAGGGCAATATCTACAGGGGTTTGACAATGACACTGAAACATTGTCATTTTAGTGTGGGAGGTTTCATGGCTAAATTGGAGCAGCCTGGTGGTCAGTCTTCATTAATTACACATTGCACCAGTAAGAGCAGGGTGTGAAGGTTCAATTAGCAGGGTAAGAGCACAGTTTTGCTCAAAATATTGTATACCAGAGTTCAAAAGAGGACAAATTGTAGGTGCACGTCTTGCTGGTGCATCTGTGACCAAGACAGCGAGTCTTTGTGATGTATCAAGAGCCACGGTATCCAGGGTAATGTCAGCATACCACCAAGGAGGACCAACCACATCCAACAGGATTAACTGTGGATGCAAGAGGAAGCTGTCTGAAAGGGATGTTTGGGTGCTAACACGGAGTGTATACAAAAAAACATAAAACCACGGCTGCCCAAATCACAGCAGAATTCAATATGCACCTCAACTCTCCTAATTGAACCAGAACTGTCCTTTCGAAACAATAAATTATTGTGTTCTAGAACCAGGTGTTTCATTGTCCAACCCCTGTACCATTATAGAGCATCCCTTCTTCTTTTATCAATAGTCTATAAATGTCTGGGAAATGAGGAAACAGTTCACTAGAGTTTTTAGAAAGCAATTCTAGCATTCTAGCTGTTTAAGCATCCTGGACCTTCCTTACTTTTATGTTTCCTGATGTTCTAAAATATTTTCTATTTGTGAAACGTCTGGACTGCCTGCAGGCCAATTCAATACCCAGACTCTTCTTCTTCAGTGAAGCCATGCTGTTGTGATGAATGCAGAAGAACAGTATGTGGTTTAGCACTGTATTTCTGCCTTTCCTGAGAACAAAGCCATTGTCTGAATGAGAGCATATGTTCTTCTAAAACCTCTATATACTGTGTTCAGCATTGATATACTTTATATATAATGCCTTCCAGATGTAACCATGCCGCAGGCAGTAATTCAACCCCATAACATCCCCATAACAGAGATGCAGGCTTTTGAACTGAGCACTGATAACAAGCTGGATGGTCCCTCTTCTCTTGAGTCCTCAGGACACAGCAACCCTGGTCTTCAAAAATAACTTCAAATTTTGATTCATCTGACCAGAGAACAGTTTTCCGTATTGCCTCAGTCCATTTTAAATGAGCTTTGGCCAGGAGAAGGTTGTGGTGTTTCTGGGTGGTGTTGATATATGACTTCCTCTTTGCAGAATAAAGTTTTAACATTGCATTTATAAATTGCAAGGTGAAGTGTCTTCACAAAGAGTGCATTCTGGAGTCTGGGTTGCTGAGCCCATGCAGTGATTCCTAAGACAGAATCATGGCTGTTTTTAATGTAGTGCCGCCCAAAGTTTTTAATGTAGAGGGCTCAAAGATCACCAACATCCAATACAACATCAAATCCAATAGGATTTCTTCAGATTAATTTTTTTTTACAATAAAGATTGGGGAAAAAAAAACATTTTTTAAATTCTTTAGATCTTGCTAATTGCCCATCTGTGTTTCTGAGAGACTCTCTGTCTCTGCTTTTTTAGATATGTTGCTGCAATCAAGATCTAAATGATATATATTTTTTTTTATATAAAATGGTAAAATGTCTCACTTCCACCTTCTACCTATGTTTTATTTTGTATTATGGATAAAATATGGGTCTATGAGGTTTACTGATCATTGCATTCACTCATCATTTTTAAACTTGTGTTATTGTGACCTGGCAACATTAATATATTTTGAATAAGATGAATCCCTCAACACTGTCAGTGTAGCTCACAGGAGCTTGGTCACTCTCCTGTGTGTTTTAATGTTGAGCACAGCATCAATTTGAATGATATATAGTGTATTCAATTAGGTATATGGTTCCCGTGGCCAAACCAAGTGTTCCATAAAATGTTTCCAATCTATGAAGATTGTTTTAGTGCAGGCTGTAAATCTAGAGGAGAAGACTGACAGTGTGTAACCACTTCACCGTTCAGTCTATCATAGCACATGCACTACTTCACTCTTCTCACTAAATGAAATACACAACACACCATCTTCCCACTCCGCACTATAGGAAGAGATAAATCACCAACTGGACGAGGAGTCTCATTTCTTTTCTTCACTAGCCAGTGGCCCTTTCACATGCAGCTGCGTTATAAAATGAATTATACAGCTCAGATGCTGTCAGAAATGCTTCTCAGAACAATTAGTCATTTACTGAAGCAGATACGAGAGCTCAGGGTGCATTTAGTGGATTGGCTCCATATAATAGCAACTAATTGGCTGCATCTTAAATAGTTTGTGGGTACAGGCACAGATCAAGAAAGCCCAAGACAAATACTGTTTTTCATTAAAGGCAGAATGATCGACAAGATTATCAAACAATACTGTTGTTTCTGAAATCATATCTGCTTTGATATATTGTCTACCTTCCTAAACTTGGACAGGAGTTTCACTGACACTGTAGGGTAATAATGAAAGAAGAAAATGAAAAGGATAAACAACAAGAACATAAAGAAGATTATAAAGAAAAGGAAAAGTAGAATAAGAAGGTGCCTTGCAATGCTCTTTGCTATCTTAAACCCCGTTACAGTCTACTGTATTTTCACGGCTTCTGTATGTGCCCACAAAATAGCACCAGATTTTAGGAATAAATCTACACTGATGAGCGTATTAATATGAAATGTTATGGTTTGGTGTGATCAGTTACATTTCTGGTGTTGCTATTTCGTTGAGGAAAACACAGGTGCGCCACTGTCTGAAATGAACCTAGACAACAGTTCTAGACATCAGAGTCTATTTCTATAGGTGCACCATGCTCGTTAAACACACGTACTGCAGAGCGCAAACCCGAACTTTAACTTTAGTAAAATAACATTGCTGTTCCCTTAAATGAGCTGCTGGTGAATCTTTTCTTCACAGTGTGAACATCCAAATCAGCACTGCGCTGTTAAGATACGAACCCGCCAAAGTCAGAGCACACCTGCCTCTTAAAGGGAATGACAAGTCACACACTGATTGGTTTATTTACCGTTATGCCAAAACACACCCATAATTAATTAAGAGAATTAGTTCACGCCTTTTGCATGTAACGCCACAGATGGGAGTCAGATGCTCGTGGTAAAAACAGAACAAGGTTTTATTACAAGGCACGTAAACATCGAGTGTAGTCAAATAACAGACATGGGTCAAAATCAGAAAGACAACTAACCAAAACATCAGAGCCGAATCACAAACCGAAAACGAAACCATAAGCCAGAAGCAGAGTTCAATAAACCAGAAAATCACAAATATAAACAGAGCAATAGGGTAAGGCAGAAACGTAGTCAAAAGAACAAAACGAAGGTCAAACACGGGAAATACAGACATAAAATAAAAAAAATAAATAAACACTGACAAAAACAGGGAAAATACCTTGCAACAAACATGACAAACAAATGGGTATTTATATTATCAGTAAATTACACCTGAACGCAATCTAGAATTCTTGTGACGTAGAACGTTTGAGTTAGCCGCTGTTGGCTGAGTCCGGACACATGGTGTTTTCAGGTGCATGCTGGGAGGTGTAGTTCCGGACGGGGAATTGTCCATAGAGTTAAAGAGAGGAACTACAGAGTCTGCGGAAGGGGTGACATTGCGCGTTTTGAGTCCACACCGTACTAAACACTGACATGCCCCTAAAACCAGCTGTGTGATCCACAATTGACCGGTGCTCTATAGAACGCTTAAATAGGGCCCTTATAGTCAGAGGCAGAATACAAACAAAAGTTAGTTTTAATCGAAGCTATAAGAAAACTAACAATGTAACAAATGCTAAGACTATTAAGACAAATACAGGAAAAAAAACAGAAGACAATAAACAGAATAAATATAACAAATAACAACAGTCACATGGTGGGGCAAACAAAACATGGGGTATATACTGTATACACAGGTGAGAGCAGGTGAGGCGATGACAGGATGGGGCTAGGGCAGAGACAAGACAACAAGAAAACAAACAGACAAGGGAAAAGACAGAAACAGGTAGGCAGAAAAGCAAGACAGGAACAGGAGGGAGAAAGAAAGGAAGAAAATAAGACACACAAGGTCTTAGATGTGACAGATAAACAGGAAAAGATCATGAAAATAATGAAGATGGTGGTGATTCGAAAACAAAAAGAAAGAAAACATAAGATATACAAGATGAAATTATACAAACTAAAAAAAATGAGAAGAAGGAAAAAGAAGAAGAAGACGACAATGATAACATGGTGAAGAAGAGGAAGAGGAAGTAATAAAGCTTGATGGATTAATTGGAAAAGGGATGGAAATGTGAACTGCAGCCAGTCAGCCCATTCAATCTCTCCAGCTTTATGTACCATCCAGTTTTTAGCACCATGCGCAATGGAGTGGGAGGTGATTAGCATGCTTCCAATTAGTCCTCAAGTCTTATTAGCCTACGTTTAAGTGCCCAACTGTTTGCTTTAAGGTTTTAGGGTCATGATTTACTGTGTGATTGCATTAAATCAGCAATCCCATCAAGCTTTAGGCTTGGGTTGAACATAATTTCAAGCTTGTTTGTTGTTTTTAATGCAGATGCTACTACATAACAAATTATGTCTGAGCAAATTGGCAAATCAAAAAGCTGTTTTAACATGTTAATGTGATAGTGGCTTAAAAAACACTTTTATTACATATAGTAGTGTCTTTAAACTCACTACAGTCTGAATCAAGTGGGATAGGTGTTAGTCTGCAGTTTGCTGTTCATCCTAATACCTGACTTAAGCACAATGGGACAGTGTGCTGACTTTTCCGCCTTTTGACTTTGTTAGTCAGGGGAACGACACCCATATGTGCTCGAGGAACAATGCTGACCCACTGTGTTTATTCTGCTGCCAAGGTGAGGGTATGTGCTGCCCCGGGGCTAGCTGTTTGTTTATAATTGAGCCTTGAGAGACCAATCAGTGATGGATGGCCAAAGGACTATGACCAATGGGAGATCAGAACAGACAGCAACTGATTACAAAAATAAACTACTCTGCTAGCTCTGTTGGACCACCAGGACGATTTGAATCCTGGGTAAAGCTGTTGCACCGGACAGTGGACCGAGCTACTCTCCACAACGGCATTTCATTCCAAAGTGCAGAAAACTCATATAGCATATTTCTCACATTTCCTTTGACTTGTATTTGATTGTAGACAGTATGAACCCAATGTATCTTTTGTTTTGTCTGTTAAACTTAATTTAATTTATTAATGAACATCAGTTCCTTCATTTCAGGCCTTTAGAAAATTTAGGACTAGTAATGAGGTAGACAACTAAGGCTACATTCACATTACCAGGCTGAAGTGATTTAAATCAGACTTTTTCATGGCTGTGTAAATGCGCCAAATGTGAATTTTTCAAATCAGATTTGATTCACTTTCATATGTCGTTACATTGACAAATACCACTTAAAATTTTACTTTGCGAAACAGAAGCCTTATGTTTACAATGTACAGAAGTGGTCTTGACATATAAAACTAGCTCATTTTAAAAATGTATTTTTGGATCATTTTATGTATTTTTAACATTTTAAATGCTTTAATAAAAGGTTTTGCCTCCTATATAACAAGTTCTGACTTGATTTCTAGAACAAAATGTGAAAATACAAGTAATGAAATTGTTGTTGTTACGTATGTTTAATCAGGATTTCTCCCTTAATATATTAACAATCATGTGCACTCTTTATTTCAATAAAAAAAAACATTATTTTTTAAAATTTCACTTTCATATGTGGTCCTAAATCTAATTTTTTTCTCAGTGTGGCTTAGATCTGACCATTTTATGGCTGTGTGAATGTCCCAAATTTGAATTTTTCAAATCAGATTTGAGTCACTTTCATATGTGGTCCTAAAATGTGAACGGTCAAATCGAAATTCATGCATCTTTTTTTTGCTTCGCTACATGTTTCTCTCTCATGCCCACACATCTCTTGGTGCAGCTGTGCGGCTATAGCTGCAAAAAACAGCAAAAGCAAACCGCCTGGCTATGTTTTCTCCTCCTCAAACTGAGCATGCACTTCAGACCAGCTGTTTGCTGTTTCTCCACTCCAGCAAAAGATGCTCCACATATGAGCTGCTAACAAACGCATCCATTTCCCTTTATAAAGCTACGAGTCCTCTCTCAAAAATGATGTTTTTTGTTGTTGGTGAAGAAGGCGAAGTTTAGGTGTGAGGTGTATCAGTGACAGAATTGTTCACATTATACACAGATACAGATCACTTACATTTGTGAATGTGAACCATCAAGATCTAAATCGGATTTAGGCAAACGTAGCGTAAGTAATGAGGTATCAGTCTCCATTAAAGGCTGAGGTTCTGTGGAGATTCAGTGGGGTGGATCTTCACTTTGTAACAAATGTGTAAGAAAATTATTCTGTTATGTTTAAAAACAATGTTCCTCAAAGGCATTTGCATATCTTTTCCTCTGCTGTGCACAATATCATTAAAACCATTCAAGCAATCAGGAGGAATTGCAGTGCTTAAAGGGCAAAAACCAAAAGCCTAAGTTTAATAATACCTGTGATCTCCAAGCCCTCAGACCGCATTGCATTTAGAACCATCTTTCAACAATAGCTGAACCACACTGGGCAAAACAGTACTTTGGAAAACATTTGTCAGGCACTACCTTGTGGAGTTACATTCACAAATACCACTTAAAACTTAACTGTGCAAAACAGAAGCCTTATGTTTACAATGTACAGAAGTGATGTCGACAGATAAAACTAAAAATGTATTTTAGGAACCCCAAATCTTTTTCAACTATTTTAACAATTTAAATGCTTTAATAAAATGTTTTGCCTTCTATAGAACAAGTTCTGACTTGATTTCTAGAACAAAATGTTAAAATACAAAACACGTGTTTCATCAGGATTTCACCTGTAAAATATTAACAATTATGTGCACTCCTTATTACAATTAAAAAAACATTATTGAGCTGCTCACTGAATTCATTTGATTTAATATAGAGTTTGTCATCAATATTCAAAAATGGGTCTGGGCTCTTATGGCTTAATGAATGAGAAAACTGTACAATACACATTTAAACAGATTTATGAAACTTTTTTAGATAATTACACCATCAAAAATAGAAATATTAAAGCAACATCTGTATGTTTTAGAAATATCTCTGGTGAGAATTTGTAATTGCAGGAAAATAATCGTGCATTGTGGTTACAGAATGGTGTCAGAAGTGGTGTCAAAATACTGGAGGAAGGAACGAATGCCATTGAGGACCATCCAGACTGTTATCAGCAACATATCTAAATGTCAGGGTCTGTCATGGTATGGGTGTTTCCTCTGTGATGCAGCAGTAATGCAGAAAAGAACATCTTAAAGTGTTTTCACATTGCACACAGATACCACTGCAGAAACAGTGTGACATGATTTTGCGTGACCAGGGAAAACAAAAAAACACTACTATTAAAGACTAGTGAATACCCTGAGCTGTTTATTACTTCCATACACTCAAAGACATACCAGGAGGAATCCATGTCTACAGATGCTGTATCTACACCAAACACTAAAACACTGGTAGTAGACGTGATGTGCTGTAGAAAAGCCCACCTACCCCCAGCAGGAGACACTCGGCGTCAGCAGCAGCACAACACAAACCCAGCATTAGCATTAGCCAGCGTCCAGCAGAGTAGAAAGCAATTCAGCATATCATTTTCTGCAATACGAAAACAGCTTTAGAGTTAGATCTTACAACAACATATGCTGCTGTCAGGACCACATCTTTTACAGGGACATCTCTGCATTTTTTCAGCCAGACAAGGACAAAGCATAACCACACATTTCCCTCCCTGCAGTCCTGACCTCTCCCTGAAAAAATGTGATAATAACACTGTACTGTTACCAGACATCCCAAGTTGCAAAAGTTGATTTCAGGGAGGCCAAAAATCACAGAATAAAACAAATTGGGGTTTCAAAATCGGCAGCGAGGGGGGGGTTGGTCGGGGTTAGATGCGTTTTAAAATCGTCAGCGTCCTGTCATTGAATTCCGGGAGATTATATGTAACTCGCGGGCATCAGGGAGTCGCTACCGAAATGCGGGAGACTCACGCATTTTCCATAGTGTCCCAACATTTTCTGAATTGGGGTTGCATGATGCTTAGATATTGTGTATATATTATCCTAATCCAAAGGAGCCCATGGTGACATCTGCATCCCAGACCCTTCAAAAGCTGTGTAACTTTCCTTCACTTTAACTCATGAAGTTCCTGAGTGAGACATACTGATCATCCTGAGAGCATCACAGGACAGAACGTCTGAATGTGTGTTTGTGTGTCTGATCTTTTTTACAGTATATAGGTGAGCTTGGTTAGTGCTGGAGATATAAACACATACATTTTAAAAATGTATTTTTGCTTCCGCAGGTCCGTTTCAACAATTGTAACAATTTTAATGCTTTAATGAATGTTTTACATTCTATAGAACAAGTTCTAACCTGATTTCTAGAACAAAATGTTCTAAAAAATACTATGTATGAAATGATTGCTGTTATTTTTGTTACATCAGGATTTCACTCTTTAAGTATTAACAGTTATATGTTCACTGTATTACAATAAGAAAAAAACAAAACAAAAACAAGAATGAGCTGCTCACTGAATTTATTCGATTCAATTTGTCATCAATATCCAAAAATGGGTCTGAGCTCTTATGAGTTAATGAATGAGAAAACTGTACAATATTAAGCATGTGGTAATAAAATTCACTATGAGAATGCATTCAAACAGAAAATGTATAAATCATTTTTTAGATAACTATACCATCAAAAATATAAATATTAAAGCAAAAAGCTGTACGTTTTGGGGACTTAGAAATCTCTCTGGTGAAAATGTTTAATTGCACAGAGTATGCAGGAAAACAATCATGCATTATGATTAGAGCAAGGACTTTGTCATATTACCTTTAAACTAACCAGCTTTCCTTAGTTTTAATTCAGTGTTTTGTGTCTGATACTTCCATGTTTGCAACAGCTCTTGTATCAGCAACATTAACAGCGGTGCAATTGCTCAGGTAATCAGCTGTTGAAAAGATGAAATACGTAAAATACTGGGAAACCAGTCTACCAGACTACTCTGTTTTTAGAAATTGTATATTTGGCTTTGCAGGGATATTGGCAGAAGCATATTGATTCCATTTATTAGATTTTTTTTGTCCACTCTTCGCTTAGAAATACTACTGATTTTGATTTCATAGAAAAACTCTTAAGCACAGCTGTTTTACACACACACACACACATATATATATATATATATATATATATATATGGAGTTTAGCTTACAGTATTTTAATTCACACTATATGATTTATTATAGAAGTTACTGTTGAACACGTGGGATGTTTGTAGCCTAAAGGTTAGAGAAGCAGACTTGGGACTGGAAGGTCAGTGGTTCAATTCCATTGACCTGCAAAAAATTGAGGTGGGGGAGTGAAGGAACAGCCCCCTCCTCCCTCACCATTCACGGCTGAGGTGCCCTTGAGCAAGGCTGCTCACTGCTCTGAATGTATGTTCCCTGTGCCCTAATTCATGATTGTGTGTGTGTGTGTGTGTGTGTGTGTGTGTATAAGTGTTCACTTCCACAGATATGAAGGTAGTAATCCCTTATACTGTTATAATCCACTGTACTAATGTAATAGCTGTAAATTTTTTTGGGGATTATAAATCATGGTGGTGCAGCAGGTAACGTGCTTACTGCACAGTTTTAGGGGCCTGAGCTTAAGGGCCCAATTGTAGCTCCAGGTCTATGGAGATTGTTGTGTTCTACCCATGTTAAAGTGGGTTTACATTGACCTTTTTTGTTGACACACATCCACCGACACCAAAGTAGAATTTGTCACTAAAGATACACTGCTGCCATTCTGCCAATCACTTTAGGACAGTCTGGCAATCGTCTTAAAGGTCTGTGCGCATGTAGTCCTATGTTGTGCAGCTGTCTGCCAATGGTGCTGGTAGTGACAGGATGACCCACGGCAGAGGTGATTCTGGGATCAGAGGTTTAAATCAGAGGGGCAGGAACAGAAAAGAATAAATAAAAGTAGTTTTGTTTGTTAATTATATTACTATTAAATGTTCTGAATTGGGATATAAAACTGTTATAAAATAAATAATAAAATACTGATGTTACAATATTATTAATATCACTTTAAGATAAATAGCAATATTGATAATAAATATCTTATAAACTAAATACTAAGTTGTACACTCATAGTTGTTTTGGCATGTGCTTTAAATTTGTGACAGACATACTGTATATTTTGGGCTAGTTTAAGCTTCTCAAGGGCGGGTTTTAGACTGACTTTGGGCTGGATATTTTTGTTGGACCTGGCAACCCTGCCTGAGAATGTATGCACTGTAGAATAACTCCATCCAGCACAATTAACAACCATCTGCATTCTAATCAGTCTGTCAGGGTGCAGCATCGCCCTGCTCTTTGTACGTTCTTCTTTACTTATATGTCACAAGTGATTTCCAAGCCGGGTGTGAAAATCCCTTTCATTTCAGATGACTGTCAAGCTCTTGAAGACGAGCTCTCTCCTCTCTGTAAGAGCTTGAAGGATTTTGGGAGTGGTGTGATCAGAATACTGATGTGAAATCTGAACAGTACTTTTGTCTGGTTAATTATTTTTTATAGTTAATCTAGTTGCTTTCTCTGTATCCTAAGAGAAGAACATACACTCTTGTTCATATTGCAAACATCTGCTTTTTGTTATGTTCCATGTTTTGCTGTATTCCTTTAAAGGCTAATGGTGAGCATAAATGGCAGTAAGAGTTTAAATATTAAATCCAGATCATTGGCAGGAGGACACAGTGAGAGGCCTAGGGACAAACAAGTTTATAACTGTGGAGCGAATGAAAAAAAAAAGTTTTTTCTTTGAACATATTGGAATAATTTTTGGTGCTATATGGATTTTTTTTTAAGAATGCTTTAAATTAATCAGATATCAAAAACAACCATTTTGTGAGCATACAGATAGTTATTTAGTAGACATGGTTCTTTAGAGAACTACAACCTTACCAAAAAAAATAAAAATGGTGAAGCAGAGTACCTTAAGATAACATCCCTTAACTCTCTTTAATATGTAAAGGTTACAAACCTGTTTATGCGATTGCAATTGTAATGTTCCATTAGTTTATTTTGGGCCAATAATTAATAAACTCTGTATAAATTTATGAATAAGAATAGCACAAGCACCCTGCATTTGTGTTATTTAAATAGCAACGACACTTGTAAATATATCTTAGCTGATGTATGTGGTGGTTTCGAACTTAGGTGTGTTTAGGTACATTTCTGGTGTATTGCTATCTTGGCAACAAAAAACACAGGTGCACCACTGACTAAAAAGAACCCTGACAACAGTCAGGGTTCAGCCATTCATTGCTGTCTTGGCAGTACACTGTCACAGGCGCATCCTCAACATGTGTACTTTTCCCATCGTTACAATAGCAAAGACACACTGTGTGCGGTTCGTGGCTCATCTAAATATCTCTAAAATAGAGCCCCAAGAAATTGTAATAATCAATATACTGTGCACATGACATTACTTAGAAATGTGTTAATTAAGGTGAAATAGGTGCTGCATTCATAATAAATCATCATGTTATATCAATTAAAATACCATAAATTGCACCAATTTGTACTTAGTTTTTCACCCATTCTTTCACCCAAATTTGGCATGCCTCACTAATAATAATATGACAGCCAGCATTGCTAAAAAGCATCCATGCCAAATGTAGGCTACGATTGCACAAGTGCACCTCAGTTTAAGATTAAAGGATGTGCTTAATTTGGAGCGAATTTGAAGGGGTTTGACCTTCCTTTGACTCTACAGACAGCCAAAGCAGACATGATTTGAAGTGATACCTGCACTCGTCCTTTTCACCCTCTGCTGCAGTGTTTCCAGCGCCAGTCAGAGCACAAACCAATACAGAGAAATAAATGATGAAGGACAGATTGGAAATGTAAAAAGTAATAGGAGGATACACCACTCTGCAGGACTTCAAAGCCTGCGAAAGCCTTGTGGTCATTTAGACCAGTAATACGAGCATGTGAACATCAAAAGAATGAATTCAGCAAATAAGGAGAGAGAGAGTGAGAAAAGAAGAAAAGAGAGGAAAAAAAGTGGCTAAAGGAATTTGATTTGTCATGTTAGCATTATGTCAGACTCGGATCTCTGAACTTATTCATGTTCAGCACAATTTACTCCAGACATTAAAAAACTTATAAGACTCATACACATATGATCCATTCTCCCCCAAACTCAGCATTGCCACAATCTTCAATAATTTCCGACACCAAGAAATGTTTTGTTTGTATGATGGAAATTGGACACTGAGTAATAACAAAGGGACATGCGTAAAGTGTTCAGGGCCATTGAAATGTATTTAAGGTCCTCAAAATAAATGATGAAAAATATTAAAACTTGCAGTAACTGTTCTAGTTTGTTCGATCATTGACTGCCAGGCAGATACTGTTTTTTTTTATATTATAAGGCAGACCGTATTATAAGGCTCACTATTAATGAATGTCTGTTTTCTGGTCTTTTTTCATACACAAGGCACTGGATTATAAGGCATATTTTAAGAGACACTATAAGGAACTTCTAATTACCTCAGAACAGGGAAATAGCGGTTAGCGGCTAATGCGAAAAATACAGTAGTTAACATAAACATTAACCATATATTCTGTTACTAATCTACCAGCTGCTAAATTAAACTGTTTTCACCCGTAGGCCTCATTTATCCAGTGTAAATTATCACTTACCTCTGTTTGCATCTTTTCTGTTTCTTTCTCTCTACTCTTACTCATTTCTTTTCTGGCTTCCTGATTGATCGTGCTGCTTTATGATTTCTAAAGTTTTATGTTTTGCCAGCTGCAGGAATCCTTAGCCTGGCTGACTGTTGTCAGCAAGTAGTGGAAGGTACATTCTGTAATCATAAGGATGCTGCAATTAGAGGAAGCACCTGAAACAAATATAATTTGTTGTCAGGCAGACATACACTGGTTTTGAACACAGTTAAATGCATTAATCTTACAAAAAAAATATTTATTGTTTCAGTTCCCTCACATTTGTTTTACTAGATTGTGGGGTAAATTAAAAAAACAACAAAATTAAATATATCATATTTTTCTGTGAATTATTTCTTTAAAGACCACTTTAAGATCTATATCCTAGGACCCCACCTCTAGACCAAAATAGGAACATTTATTGTAATAATTTCCCACATAAACATTCACTTCTACAGAAAGGTTTCCATCCATTATTGTGCTATACAGTTATGCTATTACTTGCCTCATTCTGTTCCACCTCAGCACTGTGCTACGTTATTTAATTTATTTAAGAGAGAGGCATTAAGAGAAAAGGCATCCAGCTACGTCATGTACACATGCTCTACAATGCATAATTTTAATCTATTAAACATCAGTTTATTTATTAAAATGAAAATGTAGAATATTCTAACTATGTAGAATTATGTGCACTATGCAATAAATAATAATGTACATTTTTATTATCATTAGAAGCCTCAGGCATTTAGTAACTGTGATTCACTGACAAATAACACTTTTGAAAGCCACAAATATGAATGGCATGCTTTTCTAAAGAATCTTTACAAAACAAGACCAGAGCAGTCTAGTTTTTTTATTTTTTATTATGGAGAGCCCGATGTTTCTAAAATATACAGCCTTCCTGTTAGACGTCCATGAAAACAATTCAGACTCAAAGGTATTTGTTTGTTTGTCCTGTGCTTCAAAAAAAAGCAACAAGCAGAAAATGTGATATATGCTATGTTTTATGCAGCATTTAATGAGATTGTGCATAATCAACACTTGATCCTTCATCAGAGCCTGGAAATGTAGACCATATATTTAATGTATAGTGCTAAACAAATATAGTGTGTTTTACATGGGTTTATATTGTGTTAATATGTGGAAATGGACTTCATTCACAATCTGCTGTTGAGTTTAAAATAAAAAAAAAGAAGTCAATGCAGATAATGGCAATCAGGTGATCTCTAATTACATCAATATTTTAAACAAGCACACACATGAACCGATACAACTCCGGTTAATGATGCCTCCCATCTCAGCAATCAGAGGATGTCATTGCTCTTGTCTCAGCGATCGATGACTGTCTATGTCTGATAGATACTGAAGATGCTGGTAGATACTTTCACTTATGTCTTCCAAACAAAGTAATCAGATCAAAAGGCAAAAGACCCTGGTAAAAAAAGCATTAATTATTAATTAGCTTATTTTATTTTCCTGTCAGCTGGCTTTTTTAAATAGTGGAATGTGGCATTTATTATTAATTTGTCTTTAATTAATTACATTTAATTTTTTTATGGTTTTATGAACACCCTGTCCATCTGTGCATCTGTAATTAGTCATTTATGAATGTGCATTTGAATTAATGCTTTATATGTGCATCAGAAATATCTAGAATTTATAACATCTTCTACATATGCTTCATACAGATGAATATAACATATAATTTAATATACCTCAACTACAATTTCTACATGTACTGACCGACCTTTAACATAATAAAGAAAAAACATGTGTAGAATATCTTTGCATGGTTTCTATACAGAGGATTAAACTGTAATTGGTCATTGGTATTCAGAATACACATCTATTTAAATCGGTTCTTAAAATAATTCTTTTTGCACTTGAAGCAACTTGTTAATCTGATTGATTTGACTCAGTATTTTGAGTATCTTAAATACAACACCAGATATATACACTGCATGTCTTTTTTTCCTCTAAAAAATGAATGTATTTATGTCCTGATAGTTTGAACAGCTCGAGGCGCAGAAGTTGAAGTTCACGGCCTGTCTGGCAGTTTAATAGTTGTTTGTCATGCTTGTTGGGTTGGCTGAATACATCCATGAGTATTTGAGTGCCAGCTGTTTTCAGAGGTCATGAGTGTAGAGGAAGTCTCCCTATAGATTCCCTTCAGGCAGGAACAGCTCCCCATACACACACACACACACACACACACACACACATGCACACATGCACAGTGTTGACTGTAATTGTTTTCCTGAAGTACCATTTCCATTTGTTCCTTGCTTTCATAGCATTTGATGACCCAATTTGTTGCGTTTGGGATTCGCTGGCAGTAGTTCCATTCGCTATTAAAACTCTCGGCTGAGGGAGAACTCCTGAAGGGTCATAAAGGGGCTTTTTTTCACTTGGTCTGCTAACTCTAATTCTTCATCAGAAAGCACAGCACAGATGTGAACTAGATTATACACCCACTCTCCCCCTGCCCAACGTCTCTCTCCCTCTTTCTCTCTCTCTCTCTCTCTGAACCCCCCTCCTCCCCACCTTTCAACCGCAAAAGAAAGAAATCTTTGAGTTGCTGCTCTCTTTCAAAAACACTCCCCACCCCTTCCAGTAGTTAGCAGACAGAGGCAGAAAGTTTTCCCCCAGCCAACCCCACACGCTTTCCTGTTGGAGCACGAGCAATGGAGCTGGAGATGGACTAACTGTTTGTGCTCTACCTCTAAGCCTCTGAATGGCAACTTGAGGATCTGAGCCTGTAAAATTCGGGGCCACTCGGGACGTTTTAACTTGTTTTAAAGGCTGAAAGATTTAGGTGAGTTCTTTCAAATAACTGTGTTTTTGTTTTTGCCAAAGGGTCTACACGGGGAGGACGTCTTTAGCAAAACTTTACTTCAGCAGCAGAAAAAGAAAACAAATGCAACTGTTGCAGTAAATTTAAGTAGTTATATTGCTATATAGCTATGAATATTTACCACATTTATACCGTAAATGGAACAAATAATATAACAATTAGTACAAACTTGTATTATGTTTTATTTGAGGACAGATCTGCACACTCTTGGTATTTTAATCTCAGTGTCTTAACAAGGGAGCGTCACCTGCAATAGTTTTCTCAGCGTCTTGAAGGAGTTCCTAGAGGTGCTGAACAATAGTTGCAGCTTATCACAAATCACCTTAGATCACCATCTCAGTTCATCAAGTTTAGGTCAGGAGATTGTGGAGGATAAAAAAAAACTGTTTTTTGTTGTTTACTATGTAATTCCATGTGTCCTTTAATTGTTTTTTATGTATTTAATATTAATCTACTATTAATCTTGACTTTGGGTGCAGTTTAAGCATGCAGATCTTTCAAATTCTTACTTATAGATATATACAAAAAATAGTCAACAGCATGAGATAATGTTGTTAATATAAACAGCTAAAGTACTGACATCATCTACTGGATAATGCTGAACTGAGTCATTCAATTTTTCATTTAAAACTTCATTCAAAAAATTTAAGTAGTTATTACTATGTAACTATAGAGGTTGAGACAACAGGTTGTTACTTTATTTACTACATTTATACTGTAAATGAAACAAATAATAGAACAATTGGTACAAACTTATATTAGGTTATATTAGATCTTTCGGAATCTTATTTAATTTAATTTTAAGTTTGTTCCAACAGTCAATTAATGATGTTTTGGTCAAAACTAGCTTGTTTCTACAGGCAGTCTGATGACAGGCTCTGCAGCAAAAACCTGAATGTTGTTTTTAGCCACAGCTGCTGAGCTGTGACTAACTTTCATACCCAGGTTACATAGCCAGAGGTTGAGTTGCAGGAACAACTGTACGGTGTGTGGAAGGTGTAAGACATTGCTTCACCTGCAGATAGAGGCCTGCAACACCTAAAAGGTGCACTGGAGAAAAGGGAGTGAAATCATAATGGTGTCCGCTGGGAAAGATGTCTGTGTGCTCTTCTCTTCTCTTCTCTCTGCAAAAGAAAGAAAAAGTGCTATTTTTCGCCATGCATTAAGTAGCAGAGTGCCACAGAATACCTGTCAAAAAAAATGACTGCATGCGTGGCAGCCAGAGTGTACCCTGCAGTCCCTTTACTGTACCGTTCCAGCCTTTTTTTTTTTCATTGTGGAAGAATATGCAACCCAATTTTCCTGTTAATTAAAAAAAAGGTCATTATTTTCTATTGTTTTTTTTGTATGGAGACCCAGCAATGTTTTATTAGACGAGAAAAGGACAAAACCTTTTATCTGCATTGAGCTGGTTTGGCATTAATGATATTAAAAGGCACAATGCCTTAAATAGACATTGCTATAGAAAATAGCATCGGCCAATCTGAAGGTCAGAAACATTGGCTGTTCACGCATGCCCGCAATTAAAGAATTTAATGGGCCAAATGGCTTAATTATTTCTCTCTATTGTAAAACATTATGAGCTCCGTCCTGCACAATCAGTGTTGTAGCTCTGAGACATATAACGGCTAATGAAATCAAGACGTTTTGGCCATTGTTCTTTCCAAAATGCCAATTCGTTTACATTAGCAGTCTGCATGTGACATCGTTTTATGTGGGTTTGGAAAAATTGCAAGTGAGCGCTGAGCCAAGTCCAAATCTTGATGTCTTTCACACTTTCCAAGTCCAAAGAGAAAATATATCCAGACAGGCAACCCTGCACTGCTTTTCTTCTTTCACACTTCTCTAGAAAAATAAAAAAAAAAGAACTAAATATTGCATTGAAGCAGCTGTTTTTAAATGTGCATCATCACGTTACGGCCCTATTATTGTCAAAACGATGCAAATGCAGTTGACTGTATTCATGTGGAAATTATGTACACACACGAATCAAAGTAAATTAAACGCATCATTTGTTTTTTCAGTGCAATCTGGAGCTATTTACTGATTAAGTGTGACACAGTCCCTGTAATTACAGCCGCCACTGTTACATTTTAATGTGCTTCTCATGACTCTATATTTGGATTTCTCATTAAGATGCCCTCCCCAAACATTTCCATTTCCAGTAAGAAAAAGTTTCGGTTTGTTTCCACAAGACTATCTATTATTTAGCTGCAACTAAATGAGAAATAAATCATTGCTCTCATCTTTCCAGTCAGTAAAGAAGCTCATTACAGACCGAGGGAGTCTGCTGGCCTGCCGATATCATCTGTCCTCCGTAGCGCAGGCATCAATCAACAAGCACGAGCAACAAACTGTCCCGGTTTTGGGAGGAGTGAGTGACGCATGGTAGAGGTTCAAAGGTTTGTGTTTACTACAGCTTCCTCAGCCTCCGTTACCCATGTGAGGTCACTCCTTGTACTAATCAGAAACAGAGATGACGGGCAAAGCAGCCAACAGTAAAGTTTATACGTGCAAAAATACAGCTCAGGGTCACGGCTTTAAAATTGGACACTGTTTAACAGCATGTAATCGATCCAATGCGAAGGCTGAAATTTCCTGCAACTTAAGAGAAAGTGTACAAAAAAATAAGGCTAACAGACAATCTGGGGCTATTTCAGCTTATAAGCAATGCAAGCCTACGCCACACCAGCTAGTTTTGTTATCAAGAGCACAGAGACTAACAACAAACAGGCTACCTAAACGAGAAAATAATAAACAAACACACAAACAAAAGACAAATACACAGTTCAATAGGAATAATTGGCAGTACTCCGCAAAGTGTAAGACACACTAAACAGATAGTTCTACAAACAGAAGAAATTGGAAACAGATGAATGTAATCAGTACTCAGGTGAGGAGGAATAGAAAAATTATTCAGGATTGGTTGAGGTGGATAAAGTGTCGAATAGGTGGATTATGAAAAAGTGGACTTTGAATTTTCAGTGAAGGCAGAAGTTGAAGCTGGAAGCATGATCAAAAACATCAAGTTACATCTTATCATTTCTGTTTTAATCTCAAACAGAGATGCTTATCCTCCTGAGACCCAGATTTTCGCTTGTGTGCATTTTTTTAATTTTCTATTAGCTATGTTCGATTAGTAAGACCTAACAAGTATTAAAAAATTAAACTTCGTCTTTGTACATGAAGTCATTTTTGCCGAAGACAATGTCCTCATATGTGGACAGTAGTTTGTTTTAACATAAAAAATGAACCTTGGCATTTGGGATCAGAGGGACTCAATTAGTCCAAAAACTAAATTTTAGCTTAATAAACTAGTTTTAAACATAACATTCAATGAGATTTTTTACCTGGCCCATGTTTCTGTCTTGGCTGGCTGTAGAAACTTTTAACTGGGATTCCCACCATCTTGTTTAAAGAATACAGTAACATTGTGCTGTAGCCATTGGAAAGTATGGGCAGTGTCTCCATATAAGGCCATGTATCATGGTAAAGACAGGAGAAGAGGGTCTCAAGAGGTTAAGTGAGTTAAGTGAGTTTTTATGATAACTGTAACTGTAACACCTAGGTAAATATAAAATACACAAACATACATATACACAAATAAAAACTCAAAAACCCTAATATGGATAATAATGCTTATTTATATACGCCATACTAGGGGATTCCAGTAATATGGTGGAACATTACATTCAAATCTTGATTTGAAGTGCACTTGTTGAGCTCTATGACAGAGTGATCCTGATCCCAATATTGAACAAATGACTGAAATATGGCTTAGATTACCATCTGTAGTCTCTGTCACTGGTGTATGTAGGACTTCCAGAAGGTTTCAAAGGTCCTTCCCACAGGAATTTGCCATGTTGGTGATCTTAGGCTTTCAGCTCTGCTGGTAAAGTTCCAACTAATGGAAAAGCTTGTTTCAACCTAGAAACCACTGAAAAAAAGAAAGATTACATTTAATCCTTTAAAAATATAACTCTTTTTTTGTCAACCACAATACAAAACACAGTAATAATAACAGAATTTAAAAAACAGTGGAAATTATGTTTTTGAATGACTGGAAGAAGCTGAAGGTTCTCCACAATTGCAGTAAAGTGTGTTGTGATTAAGTCACAATGCTGACTGTTAGTTAAAGCTTCCTTTAATTACTTCTTGTAATGACTATAAAATTGAAATGTTGTACATAAAGGAAACCAAGAAAGACAGCATGAGGTTCTCTAGCCTTTGATGCCGTGTTGGCTGATTCATTATTACAAATAGTAGAGAAAATAGCAGTGTGAGTTCTGGATTTCCTGCTGTCAATTGTTCTTTTTTCTGAATGCAAGAGTGATTACATGTAATAGCTACATTAGTTTTTTTTTTAAAACACTTTTTTCCACATCTTACTAAAACAAAATATATATTTTTTAAACAAAGCATTGCTTTGAATAGGTTTCAACATTATTGCAGAATGCACCAAAAAAAAAAAAAAAGAAATGTTGCTGCCAATAAGAGAGGAAACTGTACAGGCAGCATTTTCCCCCCTTAAAGCCAGCTGATTTTACCACAACACCCAAAAAAATGCCCCAGTGGTGGGAAAGAGCTGCTGAGTACGCGCTGAACTATCACGTTTCAGACAAGCTCCCGTATGCTGAAGAGTGGCGAGCTGTCCTAGAGCAGACAATACTCTCAGTGCACACTGGACTGTGTGAAGTGAGGGGATGTATTGTACAGTAAAAGGAGAAGAAAAGAGTGTAAGGAGTAGTTTAATGAGGTGGTTCTAGTTCTCAGCGTGACTCTACTACGCTACACCACTAAGGCATTATGACTGAAGGTGCTTGCTATAAATCAGCAAACGGTGCATTTGCTTTGTAAATCAAACTTAAATGTCAAGAGATTAATCACAGTTGGCATATGTAGTTTTATCTATTGTGGCATCTCACGCAAAGTGACATATAATTAGTTTTTGAAAGATCATCCTACATTCATCAGCTGCTGAATGTCATCAGAGACAAAAATAAAGAAATCAGCAATCAGATCTGAGGCAACAGCAAGAGCGAAAGCACGGATCAGAGCTCTGAGGACAGGATTCTCAGGGGTATTAATGAATGAATTATTCTCAAAATTAGAATGAATATTTAAAAAAAGTGTTTCTTACATTTATTTTGACTTTTATTTATTGCAAAGTGCATGAACACAAAATATTTTACTTTTTTTTTCTCATTAGCTTAATTTAATTTATTAATATTAATACATTAATTCCTGAATTTCAGGCCTGCAACACATTTTATACAAAGTTGAAATAATAAAGCATTTCACAACACTTAAAATAGTTTTTGGCACTGATGATACCAAGAGCTGAAGTGTTTCAAGTGTTCATTCTACAGGGTCGTCATCACATTTTCCATTTCAAAGTTAGGCACACATTATCTACTGCAGACAGGTCAGCACTGCAGGCAGTAACTTTATATTGTAGAGCTTAACAAAGATTTTGGTAAACCGTATTTTTCGCATTAAAGGCACACTTAAAATCCTTTAATTGTCCAAAAAATTGTCAGTTCGCCTTATGTATGAATTTTATCAGTCAGGTTACAAGGAACAGTAAAGCCACTCCGTTGAAGTACAGTGTTATACAGGAGTTTCAGTTTAGTTCAGTGTAGAGACTCGAGACTGGAGCAGTATTAGCATTAGGTGCTAACCGGGCTAATATCGCCCTGTCTTACCTGAGCTCAGGGTTCCTCAGCGTAGCGCTGTCGAGTGGCATTAGCCGCTAACCGCTAGTGATTAGACACTAATGCTAATGCTCCAGCCTTAGTGCTGGAGAAATTCGGGAATCTAAACTTACTGTAAATAAACTGAAGCACTTTACTCATCCAAATAAACAGTTTTAAGGAGAGAAATCTGTGCAGATTAACATCCAGCCCTCATTTGACTTTAAAAGAAAGAATCTTTTATTTACTTAGCCCCCCCAACACCACCCAGCGGCGAGACCTGCTGAATTAGAGGTTCCTTAAAGTTTCTTTTAAAATGCAACTTATAATCTGGTGAAAATAGACGAAAAATAAACATTCATTATTTTATTATTTTGTAAGCGGTTCCTCATTGCTGTTATTGCAGGCTTTTCTGTATGTAAGCCCACATTCATCCACAGGCAGGTCTACATAAACACTACATTAACACTTTCCATGTCTGGCACCTCAAGACCTTCACATATACAAACGCGCTGAGCGCACATACCTAGCAGAAGAACTCCTACATACTCCGGAAAAGCTTGTAAAAATGCTTTGGTTCATTTAGCACCACTGCACATATGGCATTTGACTGTTACAATAAAAAGTGCAGTTTTACAAATATATCAACTTTTTTTACAGTGCATTTAACTTTCTGATGCCCAACACATGCAGACCCCCTCTAATGCACAACATGCGTCTAAAATAACCTGCATTCATTTCCCATTTTATGTTTGATTATTCCAAGTATTTTTATATATCTTGTTTTTGATTAGTACTGATCATAATTTAAATCTTTACCATAGCAATGTATAGTTTTTTTTTTATTATTATTATTTTTTTATCGAATCAAATTTACACACGTGGGTCAAAAATGGCCCATTCATGTTTACACATGGAACTTAGATATCAGCATGCATATTCATATGTAGAAATGTTAACAAATCATTAGCTCATCAGAATTTGAACATTTATAAACACTAGTAATACGTTTTTTTTAAACCGGACAAATGTTTATTAATTGTAGTTCATGTTGACAGTGTGTTTATTAGTATTTACAAATATGTTAGTAATAACATATAGTTAATAACAGTTAATAATCATTAGTTAATGGCATATTAATGAAAGTTATTATAAAGTGTTACAGAGTATTGAATGATTCTATTAACTATTGCAAAGATATAATTATAAGTGATCAGTTTTAGAGTCTAGAAATTAGTTTGTCTTCATGTTGTCTTTTTGAATGTAATGAAGAGTACTTAGATAAAGATGCTCTGTCTGTTTTTGAAGCGAGACCTCTACTACACTCATGCATTAGACAGGCAGCTGTTGACAGGCAGGAGTGACACATGATGGTGAATAAAATGACTGGTAAAAGGCAGTAATTGTTGCAGCTGTTATTAAATGTGATGAAGAACTGTGGGAGGTAATATGGGGCTATATGAACTACACATTTAATACATTTAATTTTACACCCACAATTATATGCATGTGCTTTTAATAAGCCTGCAGTCGGGACGTTGCTTGGTATGTTGCTCAGTTGAAGCTGAGGCTAAAGGTACTTTGTACAGGGTCTGTGTTTATTCCTCCTGTCTCGGGTAAAGTCATCTGTTGGAAACAGTGCTGCAGTTATTTGGAGAAGGTGCTAGCCAGCTTTGATGAGCTTGAAAAGAGGCTCACATCTCACGTCTCCAGGGCTTTTTTTTTAATCACTGTTTTAGCTGGCAGGTTAAAAAGGTCACTCACAGTAAACGTGTTCTTTCTCCTAGGCCAGCATGAGGCAGTACTGGACTTTGGGTACATTGCTATTCATAGCCTCGCTGATTGCAGTCCACCACTGCCAGAGTGGTGAGGAAGGAGACTGGGGATCAGGCAGCGCTCCAGAGGTCGTGTTCACCAATGCGTCCATTCCTATTCCGCACACAATCGGGGATGATCCGGCCAGGCCTGGGAGCGCAGACTGGACTAAGCCTATTTTCCAGGCCATTCCAGAGATGGAAGCAGATGGCTGCTCCGTCCACTTCCACACCGGTCAGGCTTTGTCCAGGCGATTACGAGCGAGCAGGGACGAGGTGGCTTATCTGAAGGCTCTCCAGCACGGGAACCAGGCCGTGGTGGAGAATTTAGTGCAGTTCGTCGGAGCAGAGTTGGGGAACATGCGCTATCAGGATATTATCCAGGAGAATGTTGCTGGAATCAGGGAGGATCTCAACAGCTCTGAGGGAGTGGTGAAGAAAGCAGTGGATGAGCTGGAAAATCAACTAGAGGGGGACCTCCTACAAGCCCTGTCTGGAATTCAGAAGTAAGTATGTGTAACAGTGAAACACTTCCACTCACTCTAGGTGGTTGATGCCTTGAATCTTGATAACTCTTAAATTTTTAGTTCCTTAATAAATAAGAGAACTCAGAACAGGCAGAGCAGAAAAGGTCAAATGAAATAATTCAGCCATGAAAGAACTGTTGAGTGAAAAGTTCTCGGTGTCAGGCAGAAGGTAGAAAGTGTCTAAAAGTTTTAAGAATTAAGAAAGAATTTAAGAATTAAGAATTGGAGAGTTTTCGAGCATAAACTGCCTGTTTAAGACCATCCACAGCTTGATTTTGTTTTGTTGTTTTTTGAGCTACTCAAAGGTGGACTTTTTGGTGTGCTTTGGATCATTGTCCTGCTGCAGAACCCAAGTACGCCTGTTCTCAAATTCATGAACTGATTTTGTGACCTCCTGGATGAGTTGTCCATGCCTTTTTTAGAGTAATTATTGTTTTTTTCACATAGGGCCAGGTTTGTTTGGATAGCTCTTTTAGCTTAATACATTAAATCATGATTTAAAAAGTGTTTTTTGTATTTACTCAGGTTATTTTTAACCCTATCTGGATGGGATTAGTTTATCTGGGGGTCCTGGGGTAATTTTATCTTTTATGGGGGGGGGGGGGGGTCCTCTTTGATTTTATTCTCATCTGGAACTACCATGCATGTGGTTTTCTCAGACATCCTCGGAGAAAATTACAGGCTAAATTACCTGTTTTATGCTGAACTTCATGGTCGTCTGCTAATTTTAGTCCTGTCTGGACGTCACCTCGTGTTTAATAAAATAGTTGGTTATTTTAATTTGTCCACTGCCACGGACCGTAATTAGACTTTGGGCGCATGTTTCCACAGAGATTTACATAAAAACAACAAAAATCGGACAATATTTAAGTTTCAACATCAGTATGAAATCGGACAATATTCAAGCTAGGGGAAATTGAGGAACTACTAGACATGATGTCGTGTGACCAAGAAAGCCGAAAAACTCACTGGTCCTCCTGTTTTTTCAATTGCAGTCCAGACGCAAGAGTTATATCACAGAGTCCCCCTGTAAAACTAATCCCGTCCGAATAGGGCTTTTGTCTGATAACAAAGTTTTATCTGAAAAGTGTAAGCATGACAAAAAAGCAAAAGTAGGGGGGCAAATACTTTTTTACGCCACTGTATCCTTTTTGGTGTAGAAGATTTGTTGAAAAAGAAAATCTAATATCAAAGTGCTTGATGTTATTTAGTAACTACAGGAATGTCTTTGCAAACTGCTAGTATCTATTTTTTTATATAAAAGTTAGAGACGTAGTACAAGTGTGTTATAATTTCAGCCTGCAGGCAGGCCGATAGCCAGTTAAGAGGTTAAAGTACCATAAGGGGATAAAGTACCATCAAATAAAAGATCATCACTGCAAATAATAATTTTGGCCCCTTCATTTTCAAGAGTGTAATTCCAGTTCATGCAGGGATAAGGATATTTTCTTTTCATTTATTGTTAATAAAAGAATGGAAAAGAAACTGACAAATACTTTCAGTGGTAAGAACAACAGTGCCAGACCAACCGCTGCAAACGTCTCAAGTCTGGACTCTGGGTTTTCCATCATCAGCATGGACAGTAGGAAGGAATGTGGATTTTTGCCCCTTTCAGGCCCCTGAATCGCTGGCTGTTCAGAGCCACGTTCTGCCCAGACCCTTTCAATGTTCCCTCTCTCTGATTCTGCCTTTCTGCTTTGTGTTTGTCTCTAAGAATCAAAGAGGAGTCTCTTGCCTTTGAACGGATGCTGCGAGCCACAGCAGACATTGCCAGCCGGCTGGAGATTTCCTCACGGACCCTGAACACAGAGCTGACGGAGCAGCTCAGAAAGAGCATGAGTGCTCCCAAATAAGAAAGCACATGACAGGAAGACTGCCAGTTCAGAGGAAAAAAAAGCATTACTGTGTTATTTGACAGTTGTAACCTTATACATTCTTAAAAATGAAAGTACCAGGAGGAGTTCTTTGGAGTAAGGCTGTAGAAGAACCCCTGCTGATCTACAGAGGATGCTTTCAAGGAGCCGTTCAGATGTTGGAGTGTGTAGAACTTTCTAAAGACATTTAGAACCTTTTTAAGAGGGTTTTGGTTTAGAGACAAATGGCATGAATGGTGCCATTTTATTTTCATAGAACAGAGAAGCTTTAATGAAGGAAATGTACGTTACTGCAGCACAGCTCATAGAGATATGGCAAGCTTATGCTCACAGAGAGAAAGAGAGAGAGAGAGAGAGAGAGAGAGAAAGAAACAGGAACAACAAGATATCATGAGTTAGTTAGGAGATTTAATCTATATTTTAACATAAATAAAAAATAATCTACTTTCTGAACTCTTTCTGAGCAGTAGTGACGATGTGTTTACATCACTAATTAAATCTGCTAATACGTTACTAGGCATAAAAAAGCATTACTTTGGACATTGTAAAGTTTTGGGGGATTTTTTTCACACATACACACACTTTCTCTTTAGCTTTATGGAAATGTAGTTATTCTATAGTATCACACAGGAATCCTTTGTACTACACTGTTAAATGTATATGGTTCTTGAGGAATTTAAGGCTTCTTTAGTTTGAAACTGGGGATGAACCCATTAAGGTGCTTTAAGGAACCTTCAGGAAACATTTTTCTTCTAAAAACAAAACTTTTCTTGAAAGAGCTTTAAGGGGTTTCTCCTTAAAAGTTCTTCGAGGCTGTGCAATAAGTGCTGTGCAAATTTCCCACAATGCTAAAAGCTACAGATTGTGTCCAAGTTTGTGATTTGTGATGAATCTTTGTTTGAAAACTCTCCTGGAACTGGAGAAACTCTCTGTACATTTGCTCTGCAGTCTCGCGCAGGCAGCTGAGTGTTGTGGTCTGGCTGTCTTGGTGCTAGGGTGCAGATGGAGAGCAGACAGCTTGGGCCCCTCACTCAGCACAGAGACACCAATGTGAAGAAAAGGGAAAGGGCCTTGATGTCATAGAAAAGTAAATGAGGTCTCATTTTGAGGCCAAAGCTGGAAGGAATCTCGTCATTACCTTGCGATTACTGTTTAATTCCTATTGTTAATCAGAATGACAATGTGTAAATAGTGAGTTATGTAGAAGTTATTCAGCTGAGGATATATATTGTGTGGTATCTGCATGTCTATATAAACAGAGGATAACTTGTGCTTGGATTTCATGCATGGCAACCTAGCTTTGATCTCAGTGGTGTGTTTGGGCATGATGTAGCTCATAAAGCATTTAAATAAAGACCTAATTTAATCAATTCAGCATCTGCAGACTAGTTCATCTTCTTTCTTCCAAATAAAGTGCAAATCACAATTTCACAAATGATCTTAATTAGAACATTCATGTTAGATTTTAGATTTGCACCATGACTATAGACTACAGCAGAAATCAGACAGCAGCAGGAATGAGATTCAGCACTGAGACTGAGAATAAATCATATTTATGTGTTTATAAAAGTCATGTTATTTTATAGTCTCAAATTAATTCATGTAAAAAGGAAGGTTTAAACATTCAATCATTTTTGGCACTTTTTTGCAAATATTAGTTCAGTTGGCTTGCCCTCTGGCGGTGGCATGTGGAAATAGCAGTTCATGGAAGATGTCAAAAAACATATGCTGTGTAAATCTTTCTATCTTTAAATTTAACAAAGTCTGTGTGTTAGGGAAAGGGTTTGGGGCGTTGTGGCAAGTTTTGGGAATCTGGGGAAAATATATATTTTTTATTATAGGAATATTTAAATCTGTGATTTTTTTCTTCTAAACCAACCTAGTTAACACTAAGCATTTTAAGAACGTTTAGCAAAGTTTTATAAAGGTTCCAGGTTAACCAGTAACATTACAGAAATAATGTCCCAGGGACGTTGTGACAAAAGATGTGTGACATAATAACGGTTTGCAACAATGTTATTTGAATGTTTATCACATAACGTTCCTAGTTAGAAGAATACTAACGTTATGGAAAGGGAAAAGTTAAAAACATCTAAAATTAAAAACCAAAATTAACAAAAGTGACGTTGCAGCAACCTTACAAGAACTTTTCAAGACGTTGAAAAAAACCCCCACTCTAACCCTGCAGGAACATAACAGTTTTGGACTTAAAATTTTTGTCATGACCAATATTGAACCTGAACTTTACATCTATTGATGTTTGTCGCCAGCTGGGTAAAAACCTTTAGCAATCTTGGCAAATTAAACTTTCTTAAAACATTAATTGTAACATTCAAAAAACGTTTTCCTAACCAAAAGGTGTTATCTAGGCATGACCAAGCCAATTGGTCATTTTAACAAGCTCTGACTGAGCGTGTTGACTTAACGTGAACCACCAAGACATATCGTAATTTTCTGCAATATAAGGTGCATTTAACACTCTTTCATTTTCCCCAAAATCAACAGTGCGTCTTATAATCCGGTGCGCCTTACATATACATTTTGCCATTCAGGTTGTAAGGAGCAGTGGAGCAGTATTAGCATTAGCCGCAAATCGCGCTAAGTGCTAGTTATTTCGCCGTTCAGAGGTGAGTATATCGGACTGTAGCCTGCGTGTTTACAGTGTTAAAACAAGTTATGTGGGACGAATTGCTAGCTGAGGGCACTCAGGGGGCACTTAGGGTGGGCGGCATTTACTAGCGCTTAGCGCTTCTAATTAGTTAGTTAGCACTGCTGCTAACCATGCTGTTAAAAATATTGGAAACCTAAGCTTGCTGTAAATAAACAGAAGCGCTTTACTCACCCAAATAAACAGTTTTCAGGAGAGAAATCTTTGTAGATTAACATCCAGCACTCGTTTGACTTTGAAAGAAAGTGTATTTCTTAAGAATTACAGTTTTGTTTACTCAGGCACTTCCCTCTTGCTTTCCCAAGAAACCCTTGTTCCTTACTATTGTCGCTTAAAATGTGCCTTATAATCCGGTGTGCCTCATGTATGAAAATAGACCAGAAATGAGACATTCATTGATAGTGCGCCTTATAATCAGTTTCTCAGGGAGTCCTGGGTTAATTTTCTCTTTTATGGGGAGTACTCTGTGATTTTATTCCCGTCCGGAACGAACATGTGCGTGTTTTTCTCAGACGTCCTCTGAGAAAATTACAGGCTAAATTACCTACGCACATCTCTGAGTTTCGTCACCTCTGTTTAATAAAATAGCTATTTGTCCAATACTGTGCACCCTGATTACATTTTGGGAGCTCGTTTCCATGGAGATCCACATAAACACAACAGTGAGTGGAAATGGAGGAGCTACTGAACATGATGTCATGTGACCAAGAAAGCCAAAAAACTCACTGGTCCTCCTGTTTTTTTTTTTAATTGCTGTCCGGATGCAGGAGTTTTATCACTGAGTAGAAGTGTGAAATATTTTTTACAGAGAAAACTGAGAAACTAATCCCATCCAGATAGGGTCTTAGACTGGATTTTTTTTTTCTTTTTTTTTTTTTTATTAATCTCATTCAAATCACTGGTATTTCACTTAGTTGTAGCTGGGAAACTCCTTTGGTCTCCAACTCGAGTCCACGCCACTCCTCCTCCTCCTCCTGACCTCACAGCAGATGGGCAGATCCAGAAAAAATCACAGGGGGGCTGAACCTCCTCACAAGTGCGTGCGAGCGCGCAGCTCAAGGACGCGAGCCGGAGCACTTCATCCTGCAAACGTGTGCGTGCACGAGCCTGGACCACAACCGTTACCATCATCTCCAGCATCCCTCTTCCCCTCCTGCCTGTGATGAAGTGAATCAGCCGGCTGTATCAGCTGAGTTACTGAGTTAGAGTCTTGTAAAGTGTTGGAGTGAACAGGTGCGCAGAGCCGGCGGTGCGTCTTTACGCGCAGATCACTGACAGACAGAGAGACAGACAGACACACAGAGAGAGAGGAAGATGCGCGCAGAGATGAGCAGGACAGCAGGCGAGGAGGAGTTTGGAGATGGGTGCCAGTAACTGAACCCTGAAGCCTTCATTAACACGATCATCTGGAGGAGATCAGACTGTGCTACAATGATCCAAACTCAACACCGCACGAGTTAACTGCGCGCGCGCTGGAGGATGGAGCTGATCCCAGCCTCTCTCAGCTGAAGCTGCAGGCGGGATGGAGCGCTCCGGGATCAGCCCGCGGAGGATGAGGAGCACCCTGCTCTTCATCATGCTCTGGAAGTCCGGTACGCTGCCTCACTTTCTGCTATTCACCAATTCTCTGATCAGCAGTGACTCAGTCAGTCAGTCAGTCAGTGTGTGTAGTGTGCTGTCTGTTATATAGAATAGTTACTAATAACCAGCCAATAATTTTACCTTTGAGGTTTGAGTTATTTTCAGTGTTTAATATAATATACATATTGTTGCTCTTCATTTTTGTCAATTTTTAGTTTACTACATAATTTAAACAAACTCTCCTTACACTGTGCCAAGATTTCTTGATGAATGGACAAATAGAATTTCTCCAAAATTACCTGAAATAATGTCTTTTACATTGACTTTCATTGAAAGTTAAGAAGGATTTATTTCTCTCCTATAAAGATGTTTTGGAGACACTTGTTTTTCATTGGACAGCGAAGACATACACAATCCTATACTGTGTCCACATGACTTCAGGCAAACTCACCCACCTGGCACAAAATATATACAGTATATAGAAATACACATTAAAGTATTGTTTTCCTGATGTTCTAAAAAAGAGAATCCAATAGTTCAGTACACTATATACAATATGTTAATTTTACATGAAAATTTCAAGGTTTTTGTTAAGAATAACCCACTAACTTTTTGGCATTTTTTTACTAAACATCTTGACTAAACAACAGACATGTCTTTACTTAAACAATATGTTTCTACAGTCAGTGAAATTGATGTTGTTTAATTGTAATAAATCTTAATATTTTAACTCTAAAACAGCCCGTGCTGATGTATGTTTCCCTTTGAAAGATGTCTAAAGTTCCGTACAAGACTTTGTTTTTTCTTTTTAACTCATTAAGTTCCTAAGTAATTGAACCCTACTTTTATTACCATTGATTTAACTTTTAAACTTCTGGACCTTCTCTTTTAACAGGGTGGTAAATTCATTCTGAATTTATATAATTGAATAAGTATATGTTACCTAAAATGCCAAAACCAAAATATTGTATGCTGTTATTAAATTAAATTATGCAAAATTTAACTTGCATCTTTCACATTGGCTCCTGACACCAATAATTATTTTGAATTATTCAGTGTGAATTAATTTCCCCTCTTTGCATTTTCCTAAACAATTAATTACACTTTTTTATAATGGTTGACCTGTTGGTCTCAGTTTTGTAGGCTGTAAGAGCAAGTTGCCCTTATTGCTGCTAAGTGTGACTTCATACTGGCTGAGCACTGTACTGTAGCATCAGTACCTTGACCACATAATGATATTAATTATCAGGAGAAAAGTGGTTGCTTTTTTGTCCTGTATGAAGGGCAAAATATACTGCCATTATCATCAACTAAATATATGTGTCAAAAATTGATGATGCAAAATTGTCTGGCTTTCAATTAAAAAATGTATAATTAAAATAAATATTGTTTATTAGTACAGTAATACAGAATACTGAATGTACCTGGTTAAATGGTACAAATCTGTACTTTCTGCTGTTAGGAAAGATTTTGTACTTCAGAGGGAACACATCTGACCCTGTAAAGACCAATATTGTACCTTTGAGGGTAGAATTATACAATGTGTAACTTTGAGTACAAAAAAAGTACTTATATCATACCTTATTTTTTTTAGTTTGTAGGTAAAAAAATCATAATGTGTTTTAATAACTGCCTTTATATGGGTGCCCTTTTGTCCTTCCAGTAGAAAAGGGTGTCTGGATTCTTTGGCACCCCTACTAGACAGTGCCCCAAAATTAAGCTCTTTTTTCAAAGAATGGAATGCAGTGCTGTTTAATGTTCTCCTCTAGGTGAGAGAACACGATACCAGGTTGCTGCTCCTTGAATTAATGTAGTTCCTACATGGAACTTGTAGCAACTAGTGGTACATGTAAAGCTGGTACCATATTTATTATTTAATAACTAATAAAAGCAATGTAATACAGTTCACTTTTTCTATTTATTTTTAAGTGAAAGTAATTATTATTAGGATATACAGTACAGTCAGAGGAGTTTAGTGGAGAATGCCTTTATTCAATGTGCAAACAAAATTGTAACAGTGAGACTTTATAAAACCATTTTTAAAATCTTTAAAACTTGACTACAATGAAGATGTATAATATAGAAATGAACATTATAAACAAATCTGGAATATAAGATCATTGTAGGTTAGACTGTTTAGCGTATGTCACTTTCTGACAGCTCATCACTCTCAGAGAGCTGGTTTTGGAGTTTAACTGTCTCTGCAGAAAGAGGGTGGTGAAATCCACAGGTCTGAAAGCCTCTTTAACTGTGCTGTACACAAATGGGAATATTAGGGTATTTTGGGTTCCTATGGATCTGTGTTTAATGGTATCTTGTGGTGATAGGGGTCAGTATGTTAAACAGTCATTTCTCTGATCACATGGAACAATATGTTATAGGCCTTTCACAGTAAATACATTCAACAACAAATTAATGTACAAGATATGAACATCCTCAGTGTTGCCAAGTGTGTTTACATTGGGAGGAGAGCTTATTAAGATGTCCGTATATCTGTATGTATACTTTGTTTAAAAACCAAAGTGATTTTTCTATGTTTTTATGGTGTTTAATAATTTCTATTTTCAAATGTCAGTCTTTTATTATTCCTAATTACAAAAAGTCTTTAAAAATAATGTGTAAATGCATTATTTTCCTATTATATTATCATTATATTAGTGGCTTAAAATGACAATAATAACATTTAGTGCATTTTATTGGCACAGCATATAGTGTCCATACTTAATTGCTTACTGTGCCACCCCTAATATGTTATATGATCAAATTAGACAGTATGTAATATGGTAAAATATAATGGTGTAAGAGTGTGTCAGGTCCTCAGATGGGACTGTCGTAGGTGCTTATATGTGACAGTATACATTATGGGCAAATGGAACAGACATAACAAATAAATGGTAATGAAACAGAAATGTCACACTGTGTGGTATATGATAAAATAGGACAGGTATTGCACTGTGTGTTATATTGTAAAATAGGTCAGGTGTTGCACCGTGTGTTACATGGTAAAAATAGGTCAGATATTGCACAGTTTGTTAAATGGGCATCATGGGAACTCACATAGGCCCTTGAACAATTACCCAGTCCTGCTAAATAGCCCTGTAATTGTACTAATCCATTTCCAGACTTAACTTTCACTGCTGCTGAAGGAATTGCTAGTAAGCAGGAGCTAAAATTGGAATAGGTATGAGTTTTTGAAAGTGTCCCCATTACTTGATGGTCCATGAATCCACCCTAGAGGAGACTAGCAGTGGCTATTTCAACAGCGCCCTACTTTTGGCTGAAATAACTTGCCACCAGGTTGTCTGGTGGAGGGCTCTCTGAGGAAAAAAAAGAAGACAGCAAGAATTCGGGGTGCCGTCATGTTTCAGGTGTTGTGGGATGTGGGCTTTGATGTAGCCGTGGGAAGGCTCTCTGAGTCTCTGTAGCATGGTCTGTGAGACTGTTCTCAGGCAGAGGAATATGCAGAACTGTACCACGGTCCACATACCTAATTAAGAGGATCTCAAGTTCTTAAGTCACTCTGCATACAAATGAAATATGTGGAAAAGGCTTTGTTCAGTGAGTCAACAATCCAATCTTTTTATTATTGTTAATATATGTACAATGATCATTTATGGTTTTCATTAGACTCTCTATTTCATTATCACTGAAACATATGGGTTATTATCAGCATAATAAGCCTCTCCACCCTCAAAACCTACAAAAAAGATTTGCAATTCTTTTAAATATTTTTCACATTTATAAGACTACCCAGAAATCATTTTTTCAACTTAATTACTTTTTTATTTCCCTGTCATGGCAAGCTGCACCAAAGGGAGGGCAATTTTAATAAAACTGTGTCTCTTAGATTATTTTAGTTACTTGGATATTTTACTACAATGGCATGGGCAGCTTAAGCTCAGCTAAGCATGGAAAAAATATGATTATTAGGTGAAATTAATATTATTAATTTCTGAGCATGCAGCAAGTGTCTTCAGTCCTTTGACAAAAAAACAGAATGAAGGTTGTGATGTGACTGATGTTAAAGGTTACTTTCTTAAAGGGGCGGTTATCCCAAGATGACATGGTAAACATGTTTATGTCACGCCTGGCCCTGTTTCCTGTCTGTCCTCGTGCCTGTGTTGTCCCACGTGACCCGTGCCCCTGTGTTCTGTCAGTGTTTTTCCACTCACCTGTGTCCATTTGTAGCTCCGCCCCTCATTAGTCTGTCCCCAGGTGTTACCTGTTCTCCTTCCCGCCTTGTGTGTATATTTAAGCATCTCAGTCATTAGTGTTTCTGTCGGTTCTTGTGCGTTTATACGTCTGTCACGGCTGTGTTATATCCTGTCTGTCTGTTAGTCTCCTGTTTGGTCTGTTTCGGTTTGATTTATGTTTTGGTTTCTGTTCTTTAATAAATGATACTTGCGTCAGCGTCCGCTCTCCTCGTCCAGTCCTTCACACAGCGTTACAGAAGAACCGACCAAAAATATGGACGCTGCAAGTAATCCTTTTTTTGGATCCAGGCTGGCTATCCGACCCACTCCCTTCTCTCGCGGCGTTCAGGAGGAGTATGCGGCTGAAAACTCCTCCACTTCCCGACGCCGGAGGAGAAGAGGTGGGCGGCGGCGCTCTCAGCGCTCCCTTTCTCCGGTGGAAGATTTCCGGAGCGGAGAAAATTTTGGGGGGGCGATACGGGTTGGTGCGGTTAGCCTCGGTACTCTTTACAGAGGAGGCCAGGCTACCCGGGAGCCGTGGGACTTTCTTGGCTGTGCTCCCAGCAGCTCCGAGGACGAGGAGCCTTTCCCCGCACCAACCCGCCTTCCGCTGCCTAATCCCGCACCTGTTTACTGGCCGCCTCCTGTTTCCACGCCGCGCTCCGTGAGGCCCGTGGATGGGACGCCACGCTCCGTGACTCCCGTGGCTCATCCGCGCTCCTCGACTCTCCCGGCTGAGACGGCGTACTCCGTGAAGCCAGCGGATGGGACGCTACGCTGTGTGATTCCCGTGGCTCATCCGCGCTCTGAGAAGCCGCTCTCTGAAGCTCCGGCTAAGCTAGCTAGCCTGCTAGCTCCACCGCGCTCTCAAGCCCCACCTACTTCCAGCTCTCCAGCCCGGCCGGATTCCAGCTCTGCGACTCCTGATCCAGAAGCAAGCTCCGGTCCGGTCTTTACAGCCTCGCCTACTGCTCCAGTCCTGGTGTTAGCGGCCACCGCGCCTGCTCAAGCTGCACCCGCCGTGCCTGCTCAAGCTGCACCCGCCGCGCCTGCTCAAGCTGCACCTGCCGCCGCGCCTGCTCAAGCTGCACCAGCCGCCGCGCCTGCTCAAACTGCACCAGCCGCCGCGCCTGCTCAAGCTGCACCAGCCGCCGCGCCTGCTCAAGCTGCACCAGCCGCCGCGCCTGCTCAAGCTGCACCAGCCTCCGTGTCTGCTGAAGCTGCTCCAGTCTCCGTGTCTGCTGAAGCTGCTCCAGTCTCCGTGTCTGCTGAAGCTGCTCCAGTCTCCGTGTCTGCTGAAGCTGCTCCAGTCTCCGTGTCTGCTGAAGCTGCTCCAGTCTCCGTGTCTGCTCCAGCTGTTCAAGCCTCCGTGTCTGCTCCAGCACCAGCAGTGCCTGCCACCAATGTGGTACCCACTGTCCCTGACCCTGTACCCGCGGCTCCGTCCGCCTCTGACTCTGTACCTGCTCCGAGACCAAAGTTTGGCCCTAGGCCCTGTGTCCCTAAGCCAGCGAGGTCTCCTGCTCCAGCCCCTCGAACTCTGCCCAGGCTGGCTCCTCAGACATTGACTTTTCCCAGCCCTGGGCTTCCGTCTATGTTTGTGTTTGTACCTGTGTCTGTTCCTGTTTTAGTTCCAGTTTCTGTCTGCGTCCCAGTACTCGTTTCCAGTAGTGTCTCAGTTCCTGTCCCCGTCACTGTGCTAGTTTCTGTCCCAGTTAATGTTTTTGTCCCTGTTCCCCTGTCCAGTCCTGTCCTGTCTGCATCCCTGTCTAGTGTCCAGTTCCCCGTCCAGTCTCAGTCTCCTGTCCAGTGTCCCGTCCAGTCTCCGTCACCCGTCCAGTTCCCCGTCCAGTCTCAGTCTCTTGTCCAGTTCCCCGTCCAGTCTCAGTCTCCTGTCCAGTTCCCCGTCCAGTCTCAGTCTCCTGTCCAGTTCCCCGTCCAGTCTCCGTCACCCGTCCAGTTCCCCGTCCAGTCTCAGGCTCCCGTCCAGTCTCAGTCTTTCGTCCAGTCTCTGTCCTCTGTCCTGTCTCCGTTTCAGTCCCCGGTTTCGTCTCGTGTTTTCCCCGGCCTCTCCCCGCCGCCAGCCCCCGGGGTTCGTTTTTACGCGCCTCGGGAGCTGCGCGTTTAGGGGGAGGCTTCTGTCACGCCTGGCCCTGTTTCCTGTCTGTCCTCGTGCCTGTGTTGTCCCACGTGACCCGTGCCCCTGTGTTCTGTCAGTGTTTTTCCACTCACCTGTGTCCATTTGTAGCTCCGCCCCTCATTAGTCTGTCCCCAGGTGTTACCTGTTCTCCTTCCCGCCTTGTGTGTATATTTAAGCATCTCAGTCATTAGTGTTTCTGTCGGTTCTTGTGCGTTTATACGTCTGTCACGGCTGTGTTATATCCTGTCTGTCTGTTAGTCTCCTGTTTGGTCTGTTTCGGTTTGATTTATGTTTTGGTTTCTGTTCTTTAATAAATGATACTTGCGTCAGCGTCCGCTCTCCTCGTCCAGTCCTTCACACAGCGTTACAGTTTAAATATCATCTTCAAATCATAATTCAAAAAAGATCTAAATTATATGTATTATATAAATTATATATAAATTATTTAAAGAATCATTAAAAACAGACAGAATCGTGGAATGGCAAAAAAACGATCATTCACATCAAAGAAAACTGTATAAAATTCATCAAAGTTACATTTTTAATAATGTGTTCATTCTAAGTAATTATTGAACAGTGTTTGTATAAAATTTGAACAGCTATGGTGTGGACAAAAAATACTGACCCAAACGTGATGCATTTACTGTTTTATTTTGCATAAAATAGCCAATGAATCTGAACTGCCTAGTCTTCTTTGTCAGAATAAAGCAGGACTTTCAACAGTCAGCATCAGGAGATATCTTATTTACCCTTATTACCCCTCTTTTCTTGAACATCTCTCAGGGTCAAGCGTTCAGGCTGTCCGCATATATCCCAGAGTGCTTTAAAAGAGACTTAATTAATGACGTTCTGTCGTTAAGCCAGAGATTGATTTAATAAGCAGTAATAGAGAGGTCATCAAGAAGCTGCTCAGTCCACAGGCTCCACAGTGCCAGGACCAGTAAATCACCACACTCCTCCAGAGTAGCTCTTACTATGCCAGGGCCCAGGTGGCCAGGCCTCACATGTCCTCCAGGCAGCTGTGGTTCTCAAGGCTCAGGACTGATGTCTGAATTTGGCCAGAGTGCTGGAGGCCAGATGCTCTGCCCTGAAGATCCTCCTTATAAATGAAGGCAGTTGTCAGCAGTATGGACAGGGCATATGTGGCAAGGTACACAGGTATCATGGTCCATTCAGTGGAGAGTGGAGTGCAGTATTTTTTGCTGTGAATTACATTGAGGTCATTTTAGTGCAGGATTTCTTTTTTAGCAGTTTAAACAGGAAGCCAGCTTTGCTAGTACTAATAGTAATTTAATTACTTATTTAGTTACCATTAACTTTTTACCATTCTTCTACCAAAAAAATGGTTACTCCGTGTCTGCTGGTTACCATTTTTTTTTCTACCAAAAATTACCATTAATTACCATTAACTACCATTGCTTTGCTGATGACACCCAGCTATACCTGTCATTCTCACCTGAAGATAACTCAATCTCTGCACGGATATCGCCGTGTCTCTCTGACATATCCTCTTGGATGAAGGAGCATCACCTTCAATTAAATCTCTCAAAGACTGAACTTCTGGTTATACCAGCAAAACCATCTTTTCAACACAACCTCTCTATAAGCATCGACTCTCTCTCTCTCTCACCGACAAAGGTTGCTAGGAACCTGGGTGTTCTGGTTGATGACCAACTCTCCTTCACGCACCATGTGGCCTCAGTTGCTCGATCCTGCCGCTTCGCGCTTTATAACATCAGGAAAATTAGACCGTTTCTGACGCAACAGGCCACCCAACTCCTGGTACAAGCAGTCGTCATCTCACGCCTTGACTACTGCAGTGCCCTGCTAACTGGCCTCCCAGCCTGTGTAGTAAAACCACTCCAGATGATCCAGAACGCAGCAGCACGTCTGGTCTTCAACCAACCAAAATGGGCACATGTCACCCCGCTGCTCATTGAGCTCCATTGGCTACCAGTTGATGCTCGCATCAAATTCAAAGCTCTTACAATCGCCTACAAGGTGATAACAGAACAGCTCCTTCCTACCTGCACTCGCTCCTGAAGGCTTACGCTACCTCCCGGCCGCTGCGCTCCTCCAGTGAACGTCGCCTCGCTTTGCCAAACAAACATTCACACAAAGCAATCCAGACTGTTCTCATACAGAGTTCCCCAATGGTGGAACAAACTACCTTCCACTACCAGATCAGGAGAATCTCTCGCTATCTTTAAGAAACTCCTGAAGACAGAGCTCTTCAAAGAGTACTTACTCTCTTAACACCTCTAACACACTAACTACTTCTAACCCCATTTTCCTTCTTCCTCTCCTTTACTTCTCTATCCCTTTATTTCCCTTTGACCTCCTTTAAGCCTGTCTAAAAATGGGTTATCTTAATTCCTATTACTTTTGTACTTCATTATTGTAAGTCGCTTTGGACAAAAGCGTCTGCCAAATGTAATGTAATGTAATTATCTTTTTATCCCAGCAATTTGAATAATATGTAGCAAAATAGAGACTTTAGTCTCTAAGACATTTAGTCTTTTTATACTTATTTTGCAGTACATTTAGATAGTTTGACTTAACTATATTAAATACAAATATATTAAATGTATTATAGGAAACATTTACATTTTTAGGAGATTCTAGGTTAATTGTATTTAGAAACCTCCCTTTAATGTATGTTTGTGTAAGAAAATAAAGTTTTTTTTAATTATTATTAAATTCTCTAGTTACTATAACATAAAACTTAATTTTAATAAAGTGGACAGAGTACAGTACCTCTCTAACACTTAGTCAGTTAACGTTAGTTTAATTAATGTTACTAATGTTATGACCGGCTGGTCATCCACAGAAAACATACCCTACACTGGTCAAGAGCTAGTTAATGAGCTAACCTACCTGCATAGGGCATGGTTTAATGACCAACTGGTCTTGAGCTGGATTTTTTGGCAGGAAGCTTTATGGTGTTCCTCTGTTAACTACATAACACTAGCTACATAGCTAACGCTAGCTGCAGTGCACTGGGAGAGTGGCACACTGTCCTTTGCTAGTAGGCAATATTCAATTATATAGATTTTTTTTTTAGATATTGTTATCTGGAGACATTTAGCTGATAACATAATCAGTTTAGTGTAGGAGAAACATTACTGGATAAATGTTTGTGCCCAGGTAGGCTATATAGCTAGCTAGCTATGTGTGTTGTGTGCACTAGCTAGTTAGCTAGGTTAGCTCTTTTTGGTAAATGTTGTCGCTCGTTTTACTTCTTGCCAGCTTGTATGGTTCCTTTCATGATAAAATATTTATTTTTATGATTTTTATAAAAAGGCAGTGTTGTCATTTTACAAAATATAAAATGATTATTTTTTTTATATATTTATGAAAAGATTGTAATAAAATTGTAAATTAAATCTGTGATATAAAAAAACAGTGACTCCATTATACAATAGTTACATAATTACTTTAGAGTCTGTTTTTTTATGTTAATGGAGCAATCAGTAGGAAATGAGAGTGAGAGTGTGAAATGGCTGCTGCAGTCCTATTTCAAAACTCTGAGAGAGTTATTTACTCCACCCACCTCGCCACAGACAAAAAGCTCACTCGGGTTGCCAAGTTGAAACCAGAAACCTACAGAAACCAGTGTAAGACGAGTTTAATAACTTCTACCACGGCAAGCAAGGTTATAAAGCAGCTCATGTGGATTTTATATAACCTTATCTGCAGTTAGCTTGCAATCTGTGTAGATTAACTTTTAGTGCTTGTTTGACTGATTATTATTTTTTTTTTAAGAATTACAGTTTTGTTTACTTAACTTAGCTTTACTTAACTTAATTACCTGAATTAGAAGGAAAACACGGCGACACGCCTGTTCCTTACTAGAGTCACTTAAAATGCAGCTTATAATCCTATGCACCTTATAGTGGGAAAATTACAGTAAATTGCAAGCTGTCTGGAATTATTAAAGTAATCTTCAAAACTAGAGGTTCTGCATGTTACGCGTGTGTCCTCTGCATCTTTTAATTTCTATAGTTCTATAGTTCTATAAATAAAAAAAATGAAATTAAGCTATTTCACTTAGGCTTGGTGACAAAGTTTACATTCCACAGGAGAAAACGATAACTTAAACCTAAATCCGGCTGTTTCATATGCCAAGAGGATTCCTTAAGCCTATTCCAACAAGTGAAATATCATCCCGCTGATATTACGCTCAGTCATCCGCATAAGACCACTGAAATAATGTCACATACTTTATCATGCCTGAACATTACTGGCATTGCTTGCAGAGAAAATGAGTATCCCTTATCATTTAATTGAAGGATGAGGTGAGTGTCAGCAAAAAAAAATAAAAATTGAGCATATAACATGAATCTGTTAAGCTGACATGAAAATGTTGCTCTGTGTGATTCCAAAACCTACACACTGCCGAGCTGACCAGCTGCACCTGCCATGTAAGAAATGCATGTCTGTGTGAAATGCCCGTATAGCTGAGGCACACAACATGCTTTATTGTATGTTTTCCAACCAAGTGCATTTTTTAGGATTTGTAAGCAATTTATAAGCAGATGCTTATAAATTGCTTACCAATCCTTTTTATTTGAAATAAAAATTTATGTTAACAAATACTTGTCTCAGAAATATTTCAGAAACAGATTTTGTTCTAATTAAGATTTACAGTGTGTCAGACTAACCTTTCTTCTATTCCAGTGTCCTGTTATGAGAAGACTCATTCACATGCTGAGGATGAACTCTTCAAAAAGCTTTTCATTGGTTACAACAAGTGGTCCCGGCCTGTCCCAAACACCTCAGATGTCGTCATTGTTAAGTTTGGCTTGTCCATCGCCCAGCTGATTGATGTGGTAACTATCATAGCATAACAATGAGTAGTGTTACTGTTGTCCTTGTGGATGTCAGTTGCTGAATTAATTCGTTCATTTACTGTAAGACAACAGTTTACCCAGAGGATAGTGACATAGTATTTAAGTTAGACTTTATCATAGCTTAGATAATCATGATATCTCATGTAAGTTATTAAGATAGATGAACTGACTTTACTTTCAATTAATTTTTAACATAGATCATGTTTATTTCATATTAAATAAATGCAATTACATCCTTAAGACTTAACTATTGATAGTACAATACAGTGTATTCAGTAAGAACCTGATACTGTAATGTGCTTTATTATGGCATATCATTGCCAAACCTTGCAGGTAGATAATTTAAGGATACTTACTGTGACTGACTAAACAGGCTGAAGTTCAGTCAAAAGATTATAAACACACATACAGAATACTGTATTTAGATGGTAAGTGCAGCATGTAGATTACTTTATGTTGTTATGTGTACATCTTTAAACAGGATATTCACAGATATACAAGCTTCAGGGTGAAACTGTCTACAGGGCTTGGTCAAATAGATTCATTCCTGGAAAATAACTGTGAATATGTTCAGACAACAATTTGCCACTGCATATTAAATATTGATCCTCTCATATGACATGCTGAGTAGTCAGACTGCTCCACTGTGCAGAAGTCAGCTGACTAGCAGTCAAACACTCTCTCTAAAACTCCCTTAATATTTCCACCCACACTGATGTCACGGCCAATTTTTAAATGATGTTTTGCATAAGGAATTACAACATTTATCCTTTATTATACATTAGTAATGGTCATTGATGTTTTCCAAATTACACATTTCTGAAATTCCTCATAGGTCATATATACATATACTGTAGTTCAGACAAACAACAAAGACAGCCACAAACATCATTTGTGTTGGACATACATGGCAAACCCGGGAATCGAACCCACAACCCTGGCATCAATACCCACAACCACAATCCCAATAACCAGGGAGCAACCATTGTCCTCAAAGGTCCTACAATAATACTTTTTGTAAGAATCTCTTTTGTAATTGGAAAACACATGAGTAAATTACAATACCACAGATGTTTTATAGGAAAATATAAATAAATAAATACATTCTTTTTCTGACCATTAGTGCATGCAGTTATTGTTCTGTATTAAAGTGGCATGCAAAACTTTGGAAAAAGTGGAAACACACTTTTCAACATTTAAGCAATATCAGATTTACCTGTACATTTTATGTTTAGTTTATAGTGAAAAAAGTACCTTGCATAAGTATGGGATTCCTAGAAGAACCCTCGGTCTTTATACTTAATATAATGAAATACATGTGCTACCCAAGCAAAAACAGGTTAAATTTTGAATAAAGAAAAATATAGATTATTCTGCAGCACTGTTATTACTATACTTTTTGTAATTAGTGATTGACACTTATATTTTCTTGTAATCTGAATGTCATCCTGTAATTAAGAATGTACACTAAGAATGTACCACATTTTATATGCTGGTGGATTTCCACCACCTACGTCTGTCTACTTCATTTTCATTAAGTCAAATACCTTATAGTGCTGGAAATGCAGTCGAGCTTAACCTCCTTATCCAAATTCAATTAAAAAAGGAAGAAGAGCAGGAGAGATTTTCTTTGAAGTGTCCCGAACCTTCGACACTGGAAATGTTAATTCTGCAAAGATATTAACATCTACTTCCCCCGAAATCACATTAACAGACCTTTAGCCTGAGAGTCCTGATGAATCAGGTGTTCCTTGAAGATGGTCCATCAAGAATATTACACTTACGCTGCTGCTGGAGATGCAGTTTAAGCAGTTCTGACCCTCCTTTAACCAAAAGCACTTTATTGGAGCAAGCCCAGAATTCTGGCCAACAGTCTTACACCAACCTTTCACTACTCTCTCTCTCTCTCTCTCTCTCTCTCTCTCTCTCTCTCTCACTTCATTTCCTCCTCTGTAGGATGAGAAGAACCAGATGATGACGACCAATGTCTGGCTAAAGCAAGTGAGTGAATCATCTCATTGGTTTCTGGTTTCTTTTGGCCTGGACTACTAGAATAAAAAGTGATGAGAGCACAAAGACTGTACATAAAGAAATTAATTATTCAGAATATTGTCAGTACATCATTAGTGATATGTCAATTATTGACATATTACTTAAATGTTTTTATTGCTGGTTATTACTTAGCAAATTAATCAGGAATAGTTACAGTGTCGGTGTCTCCTAGTGTTTGATTAGTTTTCAGCATATTCAGGGTAACTGAATATGTCTAATGTCCAGAGAAGGCTTTGTGCTAGATTTTGAAACATGGCTGATAGGGTTTGATTGTATTCAACAATAAGAGCAATAGTAAGGTCGTAATGTTGGATGATCACCACCCATCCACATCCCAAACTTCACAAATCATCCTACAAGTACTGTATGGAAAATGTAATTCCAGAGAACACAGCTTAAGATAAGACAACCGTATCCACCATATTTTAGCTGGATGCACAGAATAGAATAAAGGTTTTCTCCACCTTTACCATATTTATGCAGTGAACACACACATACACTGTAAACCCAGAAGTTGTTTAAACTCAAATGATTTAAGTCTGTTTTGTATAAAATTGGATTTTTCTAAACAATACTCAACTATTTTTCGCTAGTTAAAAATTTGTGGGCACAGATACTGTACTATTCAAACAGAGATCTTTGAGTTGAACCAACTTATAATAACTGAGTTTAGTCTGTTGCCATTAACAGCTTCTTGTCTATTGGCTTTTGGCACAATCTATTTGCATACTGGGTGTGTCCAACAGTTTCTGACAGACACTCACCATCAGTGTGTAGTGATTCCCCCTGGGCAACCTTAGAAATAAATCAAGTTCCTCAACAAACTCAAGTTTTCATTCCCCATTACTTACAAAAATTGAGCAAACCGGCTGCCTTCAAAAAGTTTAGTAAACTCAACTTATACAGTGTTACAGTATAACAAAAATAAAAAAGTTAAATCAACTTCCCCCTTTAGTTGTAATAACTTGATATTCTAAGTTATGCTAACTTAAGTTTTATGACCCATTACTTAACTTTTTTAAGGGAAACGGTTTCTCAATTTTTTAAAGTAAATTCAACTTATCGGGGCTTACAGTGTATACACCAATGTACACACACATACACACAGTGGTATAGTGAGAACATATGCCCAGAGTAGTCTCAGTGTAGGGGGTTCATACCCTTCTAGCCCTCATCAGGCAAAATAGGTTCATGCTTTTCTCCTCCAGAGAGTCATATTCTATTGGCAACACTTCTCTACAGGGACTAGACAAGCTGTAATTGTACATTTACACATCTGTATTAGCAACATGTTCAACCTGAAAGTTGCTGAATGCATTTAAATGGATGACAATGGGATATCAAACAACATTCAGACATACAGTGTATGTTATCTTCACATAATTATCTGCTCACTGTGCTTTAGAGCTTTTTTCACATTTTCACTATTGATTACTTTTTAAGTCCTATTACTTAACCATTAATCACTGATAATCATCTGTCCCTCCAAGCATAGTGATGATCCTCACTGTTAACTGTACTATGTCCTCATGATTAAAATTAATCGCTTCTTAATTTACTCATTCTGTTCCTCCTCAATTAAAGAGAAATATGTTTAAATAAAGGTCAAGGGCTGAGTTATAAATTGAAAAATGTAAAAAAAATATATTGCGGGATAATTATCAAGACTGTCATATAAATCTATACAGTACCAATCAAAAGTTTGGACACACCTTCTCATATTTTTTTTTCTTACATTTTAAATTAATATTGGAGTCATTCAGACTATGAAGGAACACATGTAAACACACAGGTTAACTAAGACATTTAGGCGCTTCTATCTGAGGTGCTGTTAACTTGCGGTTTCTAAGGTTGAAAACTCTAATGAACTAGTCCTCTTCAACAGAGGTTACTCTTGGTCTTCCTTCCCTTGGACTGTCCTGATGAGAGCCAGTTTCAGCATAACCTTTTTATTGTCTTTGCAACTTTCAAAGTATCTGTAATGTTTCAGATTGACTCACCTTCATTTCTTAAAGTATTATTTTTCTTTACTTCCCTTGTAAAAGAAAAGTATATTTTTCAAAAGTATACTTAACATGATAAAATACATACTTTTTAAAATTAAAAACTGTACTTAAAGACATACTAAATTTACTATTTAGGAACAACTTAAGTATGTTGTGATTAAACTATATTTAAACACAACATAAAAACATTAAATTGTGCTTTTGAGTGATTTTTTCGTACAACTACTTAACTTGAGTAGATTTAAGTTAATGTTTTTTTAAACACCTTGTTTAATACACTTGAAGTATATTCTAAATGTACTACTTTGTGTTATTACTATTTATTAATAATAGTAGTTAGGTGTGTCCAAAAAAATGTGGCATGAAGCAGCAGTGAATGTTAGTCTTCATTGTGACATTTTGCAGCAATATGAATACGAAAAAGTGATCAGAAACACATCTACTTCATCAGTAGATTATTATTATTTATATCATAAAATACAGATTCAAATGTTTTACATTGTGTCCACTATTCATAAGCACCACCTTAGCCTGTATAAAACAACTTTGCTGTGCAATCTGTAAAAAAAGAGTAAATAAAATACAGTGACTCAAATACCCATTCTGTTTATAAAGATTAAAGGATCAGTCTGTTCAGTGATGGAAATTACAGTAATAACATTTAGCATTTTCTCACCCAGGAGTGGAATGACTATAAACTAAGATGGAAGCCTTCTGATTACGACAATGTGACGTCCATCAGGGTGCCATCAGAGCTCATCTGGGTGCCAGACATTGTGTTGTACAACAAGTGAGTATCAAACTAAGCTCAAAGATGCCTATCAGGAAACTATACAAGACATAAGCAAAATACTTTTTTGGTGAGAAAAATCAGGATGATGAATAATAGCTGCAATCGCTGTATAGAGCACGTAAACCGCTGAGTCTGCTCTCATGGGCATTCCAGAGGTGAGGCGAGGTTATCTGTTATGTTATCAGCAGTGTAATACAATACCACATTTATTACTGTCTCTCAGGTCTCTCAGAAGCACAGCTTTCTTCCAACATGTAGAGAGACCACCACCTACTGTTCTTTAGTGGTACTGCAGCTTCTCGTGAACTTGAATACCCCCTTTGTCACTGGAGAACCGGTCTTTGAAAAAGAAATAAAATATATAAAATGCATAATTTATAATTTATAATTATGAATTGATTCAGAACGCAGCAGCACGTTTGGTCTTCAACCAACCAAAACGGGCACATGTCACTCCGCTGCTCATTGAGCTCCATTGGCTACCAGTTGATGCTCGCATCAAATTCAAAGCTCTTACAATCGCCTACAAGGTGATGACAGAACAGGCTCCTTCCTACCTGCACTCGCTCCTGAAGGCTTACGCTACCTCCCGGCCGCTGCGCTCCTCCAATGAACGTCGCCTCGCTTTGCCAAACAAACACTCACACAAAGCAATCCAGACTGTTCTCATACAGAGTTCCCCAATGGTGGAACAAACTACCTTCCACTACCAGATCAGGAGAATCTCTCGCTATCTTTAAGAAACTCCTGAAGACAGAGCTCTTCAAAGAGCACTTACTCTCTTAACACCTCTAACAAACTAACTAAATTCTAACCTCATCTCCTTCTTCCTCTTCTCTACTCCTCTATCCCATTATTTCCCTCTGACCTCCTTAAGGCCCTATCTATAGATGCTTTATTTTTAACTTCTATTATTTTTGTACTTAACCTCTTCTATTATTTGCACTTCAATATTGTAAGTCGCTTTGGACAAAAGCATCTGCCAAATGTAATGTAATGTAATGTAATGTAAATTATAGCTGAGTGCACCAGATGTGTGATTATTAATGAATGATTTGCCTCCCAACAACCTCTTATGTTTGTGCTTGTTGTAAGTGGTCTATTTAATTAATGTAATTTACAAGCACCAAATTAAATTAGTGGAGGTAGAATTTTTTTATCAAAAAGAAAATGAAATGAAAGACATAATTTACAACTTTTTATTTAAAGCACCAACCTTCATGCTGTTGTTTTTCCCCAGGAAAAATAATTATTCATGATAAATTCTGTTTACCCTTTCAGGCACACAGAGAATTTATTTCAAAATATCAGATTAAGAACAAATAGGAACAAATTCCAAGCCAATGAACTAATCCAGATGTGGAGCATAATGAGTACCCACTATGCAGTAAAGTGCACTAAAATGTGCACTTTTCATTCAATGCACAGTTTGTTTCATTAAATACTCAATTTTTTTAATTGTGTTTTTAAAGATGAAACCACTTCTTTGTCCAGTTAATAAACAGTCAACAAGGGAGTTCATATGTCTCTTTATTTTTTGCATGAGAGGACTAGATCTTTTTATATCATGGTTTATATCAACGTTATATTGGCACCCTGGCACCACCCTTCACCGTCAACCCCCACCAGAGCCCCACCCACTAGATGAGTTGAAGACCCACTATTTGTATGTCGGTTGAGAACCTACGTACAAAGCAGACATCATCTGACAGAGGGATCTGTACCCACTGTCCACTGTCCATTCAAATGCTGCCTGGGTAAGCTGCAAATAATGCCAGCTACTCAGCTCCAAAACACAATTTGCATAAAAGTGACAGAGCCCTTAAACGGCTCATTTTTAAAGGGACTGAAACTGGCAGGAATAAAGTTGGTGAGATCTCTTTACACTTCTCTAAAACAGAGAATGAAAACCTATTAAACTAAACTTAAGGAACATGTACAATATTGAAGGGGTCAAAACATCAGAAGTTTTAAACCAAACTAAAACACAGCACATGGTATGCAAACATCCCTCCTCACTCTCTAGCCGCCATCTTGTATTCCAGGCTTCTTGTCCAATACTCTGCAAGAGAGAGACAAGCACCCAAAAAACAGAGAAATGAGAACAAACAAGTTGGATTCTCACAGTGACTACCACACCTCAAAGGGTTAAAGAGGGACTTTCATCAGTGCTTGAGACATCAAGATGTTTCTTTTATCATTTGTAAAAAAAACTGAGATAAGTAAAATGAAGTAACAGTTGGTTGTGTGTTTCTTTCTCAGTGCCGATGGGGAGTTTGCCGTGACCCACATGACCAAAGCCCACCTCTTCTACACAGGGAAAGTGCGCTGGGTTCCTCCAGCCATCTACAAGAGCTCCTGCAGCATCGATGTCACCTTCTTCCCCTTCGACCAGCAGAACTGCAAGATGAAGTTTGGCTCGTGGACATACGACAAGGCCAAGATTGACCTGGAGCGTTTGGAGACAATGGTGGACCTGAAGGACTACTGGGAGAGTGGTGAGTGGGCCATCATCAACGCTGTGGGCACCTACAACACCAAGAAGTACGACTGCTGCCACGAGATCTACCCGGACATCACGTACTTCTTCATCATCCGGCGTCTTCCTCTATTCTACACCATCAACCTCATCATCCCCTGCCTGCTGATCTCCTGCCTGACCGTGCTGGTCTTCTACCTGCCCTCAGACTGTGGCGAGAAGATCACGCTCTGCATCTCTGTGCTCCTGTCACTCACTGTCTTCCTCCTGCTCATCACAGAGATCATACCGTCCACTTCACTGGTCATTCCGCTCATCGGCGAGTATCTTCTGTTCACCATGATCTTCGTCACTCTCTCCATCATCATCACCGTGTTCGTTCTGAACGTTCACCACCGCTCCCCAGGCACCCACGAGATGCCCCGCTGGGTACATGCCGTCTTCCTGGATCTCATCCCCCGCTGGCTTTTCATGCGCAGGCCGGCACCCGACAGCCGCCGCAGGCAGAGGCTGCTGCTTCTGCAACAGGGTCAAAGGTCACGGGCGTCCTGCCTAAGCACCTCAGCCAGCTGGTTCAAGGAGGATACAAGGACCTGCTGCTACAATGAACTGGAGCTAGGAACGCTTTCCTCCGCTTTCTCACTCTCCTTCCGTCCTCCCTCTCCCCGGCCCCCTGGATCTACCCCTCCAACCCTGCAAAAGCATGGAGCTCCTCCTCGGCAGGAGATAGGCATGGCCTGCCTGCCAAACTCCAGGCATTCAGGTCTTAGAATAAACCACACGAATCGGCCCACTGAAGAAGACCAGAGGTCCCCTCTGTCCCCCAGCATCATGCAGGCACTGGAGGGGGTTCACTACATAGCGGACCACTTAAGGGCAGAGGACGCCGACTTCAGCGTGAGTTAGAAGCTAATATACAATACCAGTACCAGAAAGTTTGAATGTACAGTACCAGTCAAAATCCGGACACATCTTAATGCCAGTGGTAAATGTTTTTGGATTGTTTGCTCCAAGTGGTCCAGTGGTCTGCCACTATGATCATTAAATTGCTAGTTCGAATCCTGTTCATGTAGCTTGCCATCGGCTGTACTTTCCTCTGAGCACGCTTTGATGCTACTCGGTAATGCTGCATCAACAGCAGTTCGAAAAGAGGCGGAGTCTGACTTCACATGTATCAGAGGAGGCATGTGCTAGTCTTCACCCTCCTGGTGTTGGGGCATCACTAGTGATAGTGGGAGTCCTAATGTGTGGGTTGGGTAATTGGCTGTGTAAATTGGGGGGGGAATGGGAAAAAATGGAAATAAAATAATAATCATAAAAAAATCTGCATTGTAGTTTAATAATAAAGTCATCCAAAGTATGAAGAAAAACACATTGAGTTGTTTAGTAAGTAAAAAGAGTTTAACAAACCAGAATATGTTTCTTAGTCAGCTTTATGAGGTAGAGTCTGAGGTAACCCAAATGGCTTTCAATTAACAGCTGTGCTAATTAACTCTAAACAAGAGTTAATTACTTGAATTTCTTGTCCTCTTAATGTGTTTAAGAGCATCAGTTGTGTTGTGAAGAGTTAGAGTGGTCGAATTTAGTGAAAGTCCCTACTTAAGAAATGATCTAATCCATCTTATGACAAGAAATACTCAACTAAATAAAGAAAAAACATGGTCAAAAAAGGTCACTCAGCTTTATGAGGTAGAGTCACCTGGCTTTTAGTTAACTAAATTGAATTTGAATTTCTTGCTTCTTAATGTGTTTGAGAGCACCAGTTGTAAAGTTGTGAAAAGGTAGGGCTGGTATACAGTAAATAGCCCTACTTGAGTAATATTCTCAACTACGTTCAGAAAACAAATGGTCAAAAAAGTCAGTCAGTCTGAACATTTTCAAGAACTTTAAAGTGCGGTCACAAACACCATCAAAAAAATTATGATGAAACTGGCTCTCATCAGGACCACACCAGGAGTTACCTCTTTTGCACAGGATGAGTTCATAGGAGTTACCAGCCCCAGAAACCACAAGATAACAGCACCCCAGATAAGAGTATTTTGGTTTGTTTAACACTTTTAAAATGTACTACATGATTCCTTATGTGTTCTTTTATAGTCTGAATGACTTTAGCATTAACTTACCATGCAAGAAATATATAATAAAATAAATAAAAATATCGAAAGAGAGGTGTGTCTAAACGTTTTGACTGGTAATGTATAAAATAATAAAATTAAAGTATTTAATGTAGTCTATTTAAAAACATGCTAAAATATTTTTATAATAAAATAATTTGGATATTTAGAGAACTTTTAAGATCACATAATTTTGTCTTTTCATTCCTTTATTGGAAATTGTTAATCTGTCTATCTTTTGGTAACTGTCAAACTGTCAAAGTCAATGATATTTGGTAATCATTAATCTGGGTATCCTTTGGTACCTGTTGTACTGAGAACCCTTTATTAACTGGCAAACTGGCCTTATCAGTAAGTTTGTTTGTGTAATAATCCAGGTACTGCTGATTAGAGCTGTGTATGTGTACATTATAATGACATTTTCACTCACACTGCTCTCTCTGATCTTTTGGCACAGGTTAAGGAGGACTGGAAGTATGTTGCCATGGTGATCGATCGGATCTTCCTGTGGATGTTCATTATAGTGTGTCTGCTGGGCACCATCGGCCTGTTCCTTCCCCCCTGGCTGGCTGGCATGATCTAGAGCCTGGCTTCTTACACACTCACACATGTACGGGCACTGTGGGGACACTTATCAGCAGAAGCGGTGAAGGGACGCTACATATAGAAACACACAGTGCTCAGTGAATGAAGAACTGTCTGCGGGGAACAGCAGCTGCTGCGCAAAAGCCCAGTCACCAAACCTCTCTCTCTCTGAATGTAAAACCTTGCAGTGAATACTGTTTAATAAAATTTGGCACCTTAAAAAAGTGTTGTGGGGAAGTCATCTCTGTTTCTTTCTCTCATGCTTTTCTTTCTCTCTCTCACTCTCATGCATCAGTGGATCAGATTCTAAAGCAGTTTGATTTAGAGGATGTGATGTGTGCTGGCATAACCTCAAAGAGCAGTGAAGTGTAGACAAGCTCTTCAGTTCTAAACCTACACTGGCCAACCTTTAAAACCAAACCTTGCATTAAGAGCTACATTAATTTCTTTTTGTGTAAGAACAGTAAAAATATAAAGCTGAATAGTGTTACAAATGTCTATTTTTAGTAAGAGCTTTGACGGTACTACCTTCTTTAAAATATGGATAGACACATCATTGTGAATGTAAACTGAACACACATAACCCCACTAACTCTTTTCATTCTCATGCAAGTGAAAAAAAGCATGCTGGCAAAGCTTACCTTTATGCCCTTATAGGGCACGTATTAGCTGCTGCACTGCTGAATATTGGACATCTGTTACAGGCAATTGGATGTGGACGATTGCTGATTCACGAGATTATAAATAGCTTTATACAAAATGTACATTTCCCTGAGTTCACTAGATCTGCTATACTGTTATGATAATGGAGCTTGAAAGGTAGAGAACTCTTCAAACCCCTTTTCAGCATAACTGTAAGCAGATTTTCACACAGTTTCTAAAAGTACAGAAAAAGAAAGTTCTTAGCTAAAGCCAATATGACATATCTGTAAGTGAACCTTTGTTTTTAGTATCTATATGACTGATCAGCGACACATGGTGACTAATCACACCATTTATTATTTTGCTGTGGGAAATCGCCGACTCACCTGGCTGCTCACCAGAAGCACGTTTATCAGGAGAACACACCATAACTAAACGCACGAGAACTAGCAATGCCATGGCAAAGAATCTCTATAGAGGAAAATATGCACATAAAGTGTGTCCATCATAAACGGGTTCATCAAAGTCAAAGTCAAAGTGTTTTTTATTGTCATTTCAGCTATATACAGAGTACACAGTGAAACGAAACAACGTTCCTCCAGGGACCATGGTGCACATAAACACAGTGTATACAGAACAATAGTGCAACAGTACAAAAGTGCAGACAGACAATACAACACAATACAGACAAAGAATAATAAATAACAAGACAGTGTGCAAATTATGCAGTGTGCAAAAAGTGTGCAAAAAAGACCAGTGAGGTAGTAATTACCTCTATTACACAGTGTGCAATAGAGTCCAGTGAGGTAGTAGGGTTTTTAGTGCTTTCCATTTTCTGGGGTAAGTGGGGTAAGAGTGTGTGTGCATGTACAGAAAAACCATCAGTTCAGTCTCTGCAGTTAAGGAGTCTGATGGCTTGGGGGTAGAAGCTGTTGCAAAATCTGGTGGTGCTGGACCGGATGCTGCGGTACCTTCTTCCCGAAGGCAGGAGGGAGAACAGTTTGTGTGAGGGATGGGTGGGGTAATTCACAATGCTGGTTGCTTTGCGGATGCTGCGGGTGGTGTAAATGTCCGTGATGGAGGGGAGAGAGACGCCAATGATCCTCTCAGCTGTCCTCACAATACGCTGGAGGGTCTTGCGGTCAGAGACGGTGCAGGTCCCAAACCAGGCAGTGATGCAGCTGCTCAGGATGCTCTCAATGGTCCCTCTATAGAAGAGTGTGAGGATGGGTGGAGGGAGACGGGCCTTTCTCAGCTTCCGGAGGAAGTAGAGACGCTGCTGGGCTTTCTTGGCTGTAGAGCTGGTGTTCAGGGTCCAGGTGAGGTTATCTGCTAAGTGGACACCAAGGAACTTGGTGCTCTTAACAATCTCCACAGAGGACCCGTCGATGTTGAGTGGAGAGTGGGTGTGTTGTGCTCTCCTGAAGTCAACAACCATTTCCTTTGTCTTGTCCACATTCAGGTGAAGGTTGTTGACTGTACACCAGTCTGTCAGCCGCTGCAGCTCCTCTCTGTATGCTGACTCGTCGCCTTTGGTGATGAGACCCAGCACGGTTGTATCATCGGCGAACTTGATAAAGCTGTTAGAACTGTGTTTTGCTGCACAGTCATGAGTCAGCAGGGTGAACAGCAGAGGACTCAGGACACTGCCCTGGGGGGCCCCAGTGTTCAGTGTGATGGTGCTGGAGGTGCTGCCCCCGAACTGGACTGACTGGGGTCTCCCCGTCAGAAAGTCCAGGATCCAGTTGCAGAGGGGGGTGTTGAGGCCGAGCGAGCTTAGCTTCCTGGTGAGGTTCTGTGGGATGATGGTGTTGAATGCTGAACTGAAGTCTATAAACAGCATTCTGACCTAAGTGTCCTTCTTCTCCAGGTGGGTGAGGGAGAGATGAAGGGTGGTGGTGATGGCATCGTCCGTGGAGCGATTGGGACGATACGCAAACTGCAGGGGGTCCAGTGAAGAGGGCAGTCGTGTCTTGATGTTCCTCATGACTAGCCTCTCGAAGCACTTCATGATGATGGGTGTAAGTGCAACGGGACGGTAGTCATTGAGGCAGGACACTGTGGACTTCTTCGGCACGGGAACGATGGTGGTGGACTTGAGGCACATTGGGACAGTGGCGCTGCACAGGGAGATGTTGAAGATGTCCGTGAGAACATCTGTCAGCTGGTCTGCGCACTCCCTGAGCACTCTGCCGGGGATGTTGTCTGGTCCTGCAGCTTTTCGTGGGTTGACTCTGCGCAGAGTGTTCCTCACATCCACTGCAGTCAGGCACAACACCTGCTCGTCCGGCTTGGGCATGGTCTTTCTCGCCATCGTGTTGTTTTGTGCCTCAAACCGTGCATAAAAGTTGTTCAGGGCATCAGGGAGGGAGGCATCACGTTCACAGGACGGTGGCATTGTCCTGTAGTTGGTGATTGCCTGGATGCCCTGCCACATACGCCGCTCGTCACCCGTGTCCTTGAAGTGGCTGTGGATTCTCTGGGCGTGCGGCGCTTTGCCTCTCTGATGGCTCTTGACAGGTCGGCTATCGCTTTCCTCAGGGCCACCTTGTCACCCACTCTGAAGGCGGAGTCGCGGGTCCTCAGCAGCGCACGTACCTCAGCAGTCATCCAAGGCTTCTGGTTTGGGCGTGTAGTGATGGTCTTGGAGACAGTGACATCATCAATACACTTGCTGATGTAGCCAGTGACTGATGCTGCATACTCCTCCAAATCAACAGAATCGCCTTCAGTAGCAGCCTCCCTAAACATGTCCCATGCAGTGCACTCAAAACAGTCCTGAAGGGCAGAGATGGAGCTTGCCGGCCATGTTTTCACCTGCTTCTGAACTGGTCTGGAGCGTCTGATGAGTGGTGTGTATGTTGGAGTCAGCCAAACACACATGTGGTCCGAGAAAGCGAGGTGGGGGCGGGGCTCCGCCCGGTACGCACTGGGGATGTTTGTGTAAACAAGATCCAGCGCGCTCGCTCCTCTCGTTGCAAAGTCCACATGTTGATGGAATTTAGGGAGCACTGACTTGAGATTTGCGTGGTTGAAATCTCCGGCGATAATAAACAGTCCGTCTGGGTGTTTGTTCTGCAGATCGCTGATAGACCGATAGAGTTCACACAGAGCCTCTTTAGCATTAGCACCAATGCTAGCACTGGGTGGGATGTAGACAGCAGCTATTAGCACGGCGGAGAACTCCCGTACTAAATAAAAAGGTCTGCACTTGACTATCAGGAACTCCACCAGCGGAGAGCAGTGTTTGGCGACAGTCACAGCGTTGTTACACCATTCCGTGTTGATGTAAACACACACGCCTCCACCGCGGGTCTTCCCGGGTAGAGCCGCGCTCCTATCCGCTCTAAACGTGGTTAGCCCGGCTAGCTGAATGGCGCTGTCCGGAATGTTGTCGTTCAGCCACGATTACACAAAAACCAAAGCACAGCAGTCTCTGAACTCATGCTGGGTTAGGACTGGGTTAGGACTAGTCCGACTAGGACTACCCTTTAGCCTTGCGCGGATCCCGGCTCTCTTTCCGCGCTTCCGCTTCCGCTCGCACCGCTTGCGATGGCACTTCCGCTGGGCTCCGGCGTCAGGAAACACCGCAGGCTGGCGGCCTGGGTCTCTTAGCAGGCTAAGCTCAAGTAGCGTCTGCAGAACCTCGTCCGGTAGCGTGTTTTCTGGCTGATTTCTCCACTGTAGCAGGGTCTGGCGGTGGTAGAACATGTGCACGGGTGTTCTGATGCACATATTTGCAGGAAATAAACGGAAAAAACGACAAATAGTAACACAAAAGCACCATTTAACGGACCCGGAGCGGCCGCTGCGTGTTAACGCGCCGCCATCTTGGGTGGGTAGTGTTGGGAAAAACAGCACTACCCTCAACTGCTCCAGTGCGTTCCCCTTGATTCTTTTGATGGAAGCCCGAAGTAGAGTTGATAGAGACACAGGATACTTAGATCTTCAGCAAATTAGCAATTTATTACAACAGAGCTCTGGGAACCCCTTCCACTCAGACAGAGTTTCAGTAGAAGAAGTTCAATGATCCTTACATTTGCAAGACCTTATATCCCCAAAACCCCACCCATACATACTGTGCAAAGGTCAGTTAAGCGGTTCCTCAGCAACTGTTTCTAACTGATTAAGTTAAATCATTTATTGATTACTACTGTTTTCTATGTGTCCTCCGGCCTCATCTCTGCTGCTTAGGCGCTGACTTCTGCATTACATGCTACATACTGGACATTCAGTTTTGAGGTGTCAGCCTAACTGTCCTTTGCACACTCACCCACATACACAGTTCAGGTCAAATATCGAGAAACAACTCACTAGTTTCAGACACTTGAGTCAGCCCAAACAAGATCACTGACATGACACTTCATTCTCTTAATCATAATCAGGTTTTTGGATTAAATGTCATTTTGTCTGATCAGCTGAAAAATACCTTTAATATTAATATTTACTGTTTCTTAACAGTAGCTATCTAACTATTCATATGAAGCAACTGAGCAAAATCAGAATTTATAAATGTCTGATCAGCTTCATACTGAAATATGTTCTTATGCTCTACCTGTATCTCCAGGATCAGCTTGCCAAGCAATCAGCTCACAGTAGCAGTAATGTGTTCTGTAGATAAACTGAAACGTACAGGCACTCTTTCTTTCTTTATTTTTTAGTAAAATAGATTATTATACTTTGTAAAATTAAATAAATACTTAGAACAAGTAGTTCATTATTATTTTTAGTTTTTTAGCTTTTAGTTCCATTCACCCCATTCATAGAGGATTCACTTGCAGGCTCCCTCTAGAGTTGAACAGTCGTGCTGTATGGGGGGGGGGGGGGGGGGCGAATGTGGGAAGACTCTCCGTAAACGGCTGTGATAATGCAGGAGATGTGTTTTGGACCCGTGGTTTTCTCTTTCTAAAGGTGCAAAAGGTGTTTACACACTGCACGCGGTAGGTACGGCGCGGTACGCTGACCCCCATAGGATTCAGTTGTTTCTCCTGCGGTAAAAAACGCGGCGCGTTTCCCCGCCCATAACCACACCTCTACCGCGCTGCCGCTCACCGCAGATCTACAGAGGCTGTAGAGACTCAAAACTACAAAACACCTGTTGGAGAGGTGACGGGTTTTAGAAAACTCTTCCTATAATCAGCAGGAGGCGCTTGGCGTCAGCAGCAGCACAGCATAAACACAACTTTGTAGTTTTGAGTCTCTACAGCCTCTGTAGATCTGTATCCGTCTCTCACCCTCAGAATAAAGCTCTGATTCTGCTCTTCCTCCTGTTCTCTCTATATGAGTGTAAGGAAGTGATGTACAGCTGAGGGTGTTCGTTAATATCAGTCACTTGCGCGTGTTTTTTAGTTGTTTGTACTACATTTTTTCTCTGGGCGCGAGAGTTCATGTCATACGTTTTCTGCTCCGCGGCAGCAACGCACCGCTCTACCGCTCTAGAAACAATTGAATCCTATGGGGGTCAGCGTCCGTGCCGCACCTACCGCGTGCAGTGTGTAAACACCTTAATTCAACTTTGACCTCGCGGCAAGCGGTACCGCGGCAGAACATGACGTGAACTCTCGCGCCCAGAGAAAAAATGTAGTACAAACAACTAAAAAACACTCGCAAGTGACTGATATTAACGAACACCCTCAGCTGTACATCACTTCCTTACACTCATATAGAGAGAACAGGAGGAAGAGCAGAATCAGAGCTTTGTTCTGAGGGTGAGAAACAGACACAGCTCCACAGAGGCTGTAGAGACTCAAAACTACAAAACACCGGTCACAGACGTGAAGGTTTTTAGAAAACTCCGCCTAGACTGTTATTACACCCTCCCCAGCAGTGGTAAACCAACAAAGATCACAGCAAGAGCAAGTCTTCCATGAGCATCAACAGCTCTTCTTCTAAGCTCCTCAGAAATCCACTCTGTTCTTGCCATGATAGTTTATTTTGTTAATCCCAACTGTCTGATTTGCTTCTACTTAACAAATTTAGATACTCTGAATATTGTTGAAGAGTCTCAGACAGATTTTTTTTTTATTTAATACATTTTTTATTGACACTGCTTTAGAGTTCACTGTCAGACAACATGAGGACATGAGCACAGCTGAGGAACGCAACAGTGTGATCTGTAAGGATGTCCTCATTTTTATGCTAAAATCGTAGCTCCAAAAATAAGCATGTCATTTCATGCATCTGTATACAAAACACAAAAAGGTTTATACATTTATCTGACACACATCTGCTGCCCTTAGACAATATATGTATAGACCAATATTGAGTATTGAAATAGGGTGACCACTGAACAGTCCTGTCCTGAACAATTATATAAAATTATCAAGGTCATGTTAGATCTTATAAAACTGCTTTGTCCAGAGACTGCATTGTAGATTCAGTCTAAATCAGCACTGCACCAAAAAAATCTGTCCAAATGCAAATTTTATTTCCTAATATAAAATATCACATCCAACTTTAACTTTAATATATTCCTTGAGTCCTTTGAGTTCATTAGAGCTAAACTCAGTGGGAGAGTGTGTCTCCAGGGACAAGGCTGAGCATCTCTGTCCAAGAATAAAATGGATACTAAATGAAAGAGCTCCACAGGCTGGAATGTATTTCAGGCATAATCAGTATCCAGGAAACTGGCCCTCCAAGTTATCCAGATATAGAATAGTAACTTTATGAGTCAGCAAGGTCCTTGGTTTAAAATGTGGCAGGCTCTGTATTCTCTAGTCAGTGTCTGCATCCTCAGGTTTGGGCTTGGCCAGGTTGGCGCGTACCCGTGCCTGGTCCACAGCATCCAGCAGGTTCTTGGCGTCCATGGCCAGCGTGTGAGCCGCCGCCAGCATCTGCTTCTTGCACTCCTCCTTTAGAGAGGTGATTGAGTTCTGCTGAGCCAGACGCATCTTACTGATCAGCTCGGCCATGTCTTTATTCAGCAGCTTCTGCGTGCCCTCGATCTGAGAACAGAGAGAGAAACCATAAAAGCCTTTTTAATACACCTCTAATCATCTGATAATCAGCAGCTAGACAACTCTTTAACTCCCATGCAGTACTGTTTAACATGGAAAAAGTGGAAAAAGTAACATTTTACTTTAACAGGATTCTTGCACCATTTTAAAAGTCAAATTTAATGCTTTTAAAAACCTTTTTAAGATCTCATTATATATATATATATATATATATATATATATATATATATATATATATATATATATATTAATATTAATATATATATATAATATAAAGACCTAAAAATGTAGTCATAATTTCTAATGTTAGCTAGATCTCTTGCTGCTAATGTTAGCTAGCTCTCCACTTAACTTAGTACTCTTCCCGCTAATGTTAGCTAGCTCTCCACTTAACTTAGTACTCTTCCTGCTAATGTTAGCTAGCTCTCCACTTAACTTAGTACTCTTCCCGCTAATGTTAGCTAGCTCTCCACTTAACTTAGTACTCTTCCCGCTAATGTTAGCTATCTCTCCACTTAACTTAGTACTCTTCCCGCTAACGTTAGCTAGCTCTCCACTTAACTTAGTACTCTTCCCGCTAATGTTAGCTACTTCCCCGCTAATGTTAGCTAGCTCGCCGCTAACGTTAGCTAGCTCTCCACTTAACTTAGTACTCTTCCCGCTAATGTTAGCTAGCTCTCCACTTAACTTAGTACTCTTCCTGCTAATGTTAGCTAGCTCTCCACTTAACTTAGTACTCTTCCCGCTAACGTTAGCTAGCTCTCCACTTAACTTAGTACTCTTCCCGCTAACGTTAGCTAGCTCTCCACTTAACTTAGTACTCTTCCCGCTAACGTTAGCTAGCTCTCCACTTAACTTAGTACTCTTCCCGCTAATGTAAGCTAGCTCTCCACTTAACTTAGTACTCTTCCCGCTAATGTTAGCTAGCTCTCCACTTAACTTAGTACTCTTCCTGCTAATGTTAGCTAGCTCTTCACTTAACTTAGTACTCTTCCCGCTAATGTAAGCTAGTTCTCCACTTAACTTAGTACTCTTCCCGCTAATGTTAGCTAGCTCTCCACTTAACTTAGTACTCTTCCCGCTAACGTTAGCTAGCTCTCCACTTAACTTAGTACTCTTCCCGCTAATGTAAGCTAGCTCTCCACTTAACTTAGTACTCTTCCCGCTAATGTTAGCTACCTCCCCGCTAATGTTAGCTAGCTCGCCGCTAACGTTAGCTAGCTCTCCACTTAACTTAGTACTCTTCCCGCTAACGTTAGCTAGCTCTCCACTTAACTTAGTACTCTTCCCGCTAATGTTAGCTAGCTCTCCACTTAACTTAGTACTCTTCCTGCTAATGTAAGCTAGCTCTCCACTTAACTTAGTACTCTTCCTGCTAATGTTAGCTAGCTCTCCACTTAACTTAGTACTCTTCCCGCTAACGTTAGCTAGCTCTCCACTTAACTTAGTACTCTCCCCGCTAATGTTAGCTAGCTCTCCACTTAACTTAGTACTCTTCCTGCTAATGTTAGCTAGCTCTCCACTTAACTTAGTACTCTTCCCGCTAATGTAAGCTAGCTCTCCACTTAACTTAGTACTCTTCCCGCTAATGTTAGCTACCTCCCCGCTAATGTTAGCTAGCTCGCCGCTAACGTTAGCTAGCTCTCCACTTAACTTAGTACTCTCCCCGCTAATGTTAGCTAGCTCTCCACTTAACTTAGTACTCTTCCTGCTAACGTTAGCTAGCTCTCCACTTAACTTAGTACTCTTCCCGCTAATGTTAGCTAGCTCTCCACTTAACTTAGTACTCTTCCTGCTAATGTTAGCTAGCTCTCCACTTAACTTAGTACTCTTCCCGCTAACGTTAGCTAGCTCTCCACTTAACTTAGTACTCTTCCCGCTAACGTTAGCTAGCTCTCCACTTAACTTAGTACTCTTCCTGCTAACGTTAGCTAGCTCTCCACTTAACTTAGTACTCTTCCCGCTAATGTAAGCTAGCTCTCCACTTAACTTAGTACTCTTCCCGCTAATGTTAGCTAGCTCTCCACTTAACTTAGTACTCTTCCTGCTAATGTTAGCTAGCTCTCCACTTAACTTAGTACTCTTCCCGCTAATGTAAGCTAGTTCTCCACTTAACTTAGTACTCTTCCCGCTAATGTTAGCTAGCTCTCCACTTAACTTAGTACTCTTCCCGCTAACGTTAGCTAGCTCTCCACTTAACTTAGTACTCTTCCCGCTAATGTAAGCTAGCTCTCCACTTAACTTAGTACTCTTCCCGCTAATGTTAGCTACCTCCCCGCTAATGTTAGCTAGCTCGCCGCTAACGTTAGCTAGCTCTCCACTTAACTTAGTACTCTTCCCGCTAACGTTAGCTAGCTCTCCACTTAACTTAGTACTCTTCCCGCTAATGTTAGCTAGCTCTCCACTTAACTTAGTACTCTTCCTGCTAATGTAAGCTAGCTCTCCACTTAACTTAGTACTCTTCCTGCTAATGTTAGCTAGCTCTCCACTTAACTTAGTACTCTTCCCGCTAACGTTAGCTAGCTCTCCACTTAACTTAGTACTCTTCCCGCTAATGTTAGCTAGCTCTCCACTTAACTTAGTACTCTTCCCGCTAATGTAAGCTAGCTCTCCACTTAACTTAGTACTCTTCCCGCTAATGTTAGCTACCTCCCCGCTAATGTTAGCTAGCTCGCCGCTAACGTTAGCTAGCTCTCCACTTAACTTAGTACTCTCCCCGCTAATGTTAGCTAGCTCTCCACTTAACTTAGTACTCTTCCTGCTAATGTTAGCTAGCTCTCCACTTAACTTAGTACTCTTCCTGCTAATGTTAGCTAGCTCTCCACTTAACTTAGTACTCTTCCCGCTAATGTAAGCTAGCTCTCCACTTAACTTAGTACTCTTCCCGCTAATGTTAGCTAGCTCTCCACTTAACTTAGTACTCTTCCCGCTAATGTTAGCTAGCTCTCCACTTAACTTAGTACTCTTCCTACTAATGTAAGCTAGCTCTCCACTTAACTTAGTACTCTTCCTGCTAATGTAAGCTAGCTCTCCACTTAACTTAGTACTCTTCCCGCTAATGTAAGCTAGCTCTCCACTTAACTTAGTACTCTTCCTGCTAATGTAAGCTAGCTCTCCACTTAACTTAGTACTCTTCCCGCTAATGTAAGCTAGCTCTCCACTTAACTTAGTACTCTTCCCGCTAATGTTAGCTACCTCCCCGCTAATGTTAGCTAGCTCTCCACTTAACTTAGTACTCTTCCTGCTAATGTAAGCTAGCTCTCCACTTAACTTAGTACTCTTCCTGCTAATGTTAGCTAGCTCTCCACTTAACTTAGTACTCTTCCCGCTAACGTTAGCTAGCTCTCCACTTAACTTAGTACTCTTCCCGCTAATGTTAGCTAGCTCTCCACTTAACTTAGTACTCTTCCCGCTAATGTAAGCTAGCTCTCCACTTAACTTAGTACTCTTCCCGCTAATGTTAGCTACCTCCCCGCTAATGTTAGCTACCTCCCCGCTAATGTTAGCTAGCTCGCCGCTAACGTTAGCTAGCTCTCCACTTAACTTAGTACTCTTCCCGCTAACGTTAGCTAGCTCTCCACTTAACTTAGTACTCTTCCCGCTAATGTTAGCTAGCTCTCCACTTAACTTAGTACTCTTCCTGCTAATGTAAGCTAGCTCTCCACTTAACTTAGTACTCTTCCTGCTAATGTTAGCTAGCTCTCCACTTAACTTAGTACTCTTCCCGCTAACGTTAGCTAGCTCTCCACTTAACTTAGTACTCTTCCCGCTAATGTTAGCTAGCTCTCCACTTAACTTAGTACTCTTCCCGCTAATGTAAGCTAGCTCTCCACTTAACTTAGTACTCTTCCCGCTAATGTTAGCTACCTCCCCGCTAATGTTAGCTAGCTCGCCGCTAACGTTAGCTAGCTCTCCACTTAACTTAGTACTCTCCCCGCTAATGTTAGCTAGCTCTCCACTTAACTTAGTACTCTTCCTGCTAATGTTAGCTAGCTCTCCACTTAACTTAGTACTCTTCCTGCTAATGTTAGCTAGCTCTCCACTTAACTTAGTACTCTTCCCACTAATGTAAGCTAGCTCTCCACTTAACTTAGTACTCTTCCCGCTAATGTTAGCTAGCTCTCCACTTAACTTAGTACTCTTCCCGCTAATGTTAGCTAGCTCTCCACTTAACTTAGTACTCTTCCTACTAATGTTAGCTAGCTCTCCACTTAACTTAGTACTCTTCCTGCTAATGTTAGCTAGCTCTCCACTTAACTTAGTACTCTTCCTGCTAATGTAAGCTAGCTCTCCACTTAACTTAGTACTCTTCCTGCTAATGTTAGCTAGCTCTCCACTTAACTTAGTACTCTTCCCGCTAACGTTAGCTAGCTCTCCACTTAACTTAGTACTCTTCCCGCTAATGTTAGCTAGCTCTCCACTTAACTTAGTACTCTTCCCGCTAATGTAAGCTAGCTCTCCACTTAACTTAGTACTCTTCCCGCTAATGTTAGCTAGCTCGCCGCTAACGTTAGCTAGCTCTCCACTTAACTTAGTACTCTTCCCGCTAATGTTAGCTAGCTCTCCACTTAACTTAGTACTCTTCCTGCTAATGTTAGCTAGCTCTCCACTTAACTTAGTACTCTTCCTGCTAATGTTAGCTAGCTCTCCACTTAACTTAGTACTTTTCCCGCTAATGTAAGCTAGCTCTTCACTTAACTTAGTACTCTTCCCGCTAATGTAAGCTAGCTCTCCACTTAACTTAGTACTCTTCCCGCTAATGTAAGCTAGCTCTCCACTTAACTTAGTACTCTTCCCGCTAATGTTAGCTAGCTCTCCACTTAACTTAGTACTCTTCCCGCTAATGTAAGCTAGCTCTCCACTTAACTTAATACTCTTCCTGCTAATGTTAGCTAGCTCTTCACTTAACTTAGTACTCTTCCTGCTAATGTAAGCTAGCTCTCCACTTAACTTAGTACTCTTCCCGCTAATGTTAGCTAGCTCTCCACTTAACTTAGTACTCTTCCCGCTAATGTTAGCTACCTCCCCGCTAATGTTAGCTAGCTCGCCGCTAACGTTAGCTAGCTCTCCACTTAACTTAGTACTCTTTACCACTAATGTTAGCTAGCTTGCTACTAATATTGGCTAGCTCGCCGTTTACCGGTAAAGTAGTTAGTTCACCGCTAAAGTTAGTATGTTTTCCCGCTGGGATTAATTGCACGTTTGAAAATGTAATATCTACTTAAGACAATTAAAGACCCTGTTTTAAGATTTCCAGTTTGTTTATCCAATAAAGATCATACATGCAACTCTAGATGTACTGACCTCACACAAGAAACTGGGAAGTCATTATTTTGTAAAATAATGATTCTAGTGTTCCTCCTTAAAATATTTAGATAAATGGCTAACGATCTTATTCAGCATTACATAGATTTTTTTTGTTTTCCTCCATATTTGCTACTAAAAAAATAAGAGTGATTTGCTACTAAGAAAATAATTGCCTTCCTTGGTGCCCTTTGACCCGATGCTATACCTACAGTTCTGGTAACTATAATGTAATGGGGGAATGCAATGACTTTGCTTGGCCCCCTTGGCCTGTGCCGATGTTCTGACCTTCATAACCAAAGGCCAGAGTAACAGACAGACATCCTACAAACATTATAACAAACAGCAGAACAGCTCAGAAAACAGTTAGCATCGGGGCTAACATGCTCTAATCCTACAGCTGGGTTCAGCTGTTATCCAGCATTAAGCTGATAGCTGCATTTCAGTGTTCTGAGTTCAATAACTGAAGAAAACTTTTAAGTCACTTAAAACAGTTATTTGTTTGAATGGTACAGTTTAAAATACATAGCAAAAAGATATGCATTTCCTTAAGGAACCTTCTATATGGTAAAGTTTCTGGGGGACCAAAGGTTCATCCATAAAACTCCATGAAACTTTTTTGAGAAAGATTTCTACAATATAAAAAACTAATATAATACACATACAAAATTTGTTTTATAATTATGTATGAATGTATGATTATATGTAAGATATTATAATACAAAAGGACAAAAGGTAAGGTAGTCTGGAGAACGTTACCTCTGTTCTTACAGACCCATGGAGAGTTGGAAGGATATCATCTACACTGTGAATCAAATCCCTCAATGACATCCCAACTGACTGTGAGGAACAAAGAAAAATACAGATTTCAATACAAAGAATGAAGGCGCTCAGTACAAAAACATGAGTAAGGCCATTATAATAGCCATGACTGATATATTGGAAAGAACAGCAGGGACTCTGTCTCCAGGGACAAGGATCTCTGAGCATCTCTGCCCAAGACTAAAATGGAAACAGAATGAATAATCTCCACAGACTGGAATGTATTTCAGGACTAAGCATAATCAGTATCCGAGAAACTGGCACTGAAAGTTATTCCGATATAGTGTGCCAGGTTTATGAGTCAGCATGGCCCTTAGCCTTAAAAGAACCAAACATTTTATATAGTCTGTTTCTTTAGACCTGCTTTTATACAGGTTAAAGAGCAGTTTGCTTAGTTTCTCACACCTTATTAAAACACAATTTAACCTAAAATCCTGTCAGTACAAGAACTTACCTTGACTATGCTTATATACTCAGAAGATGGCAGTGTGTTCACATCGTTTTTCAGCTGCACCACCACTTTAACCAAGTCCATGACACACTGGTACACCTTGTCCTCAGAGCGGTCCAGCTCAGCTGTGGGGGCGGGCTGAGAGAGAAAGAGAAAGAGAGAGAGGGAGAGAGAGAGAGCAGAAAGCAGAGAGCAACACTTTTATTTCCAAAATAAAACATAAAATAAACTTTTACTCAGAGGAGAAGACTGAATGGCTGCAGGAGTAAGAATGTAGCCATTCTGCTTTTGTCTTAGTGGTTGAATTTGACCATCAAATCTGCGTGGAGTGCAATTTCATAAAATACCAGATCACTTTTGGCCTTTATAACACTTTCACAGCACAATGTTATGTTACTTAGTACCTACAGCGAGTGGCTCTACATTTTCTGAATGAACACTCTGGTGCACCATTCCACCAGTCGCTGTGGCAATGCTAATCCCTCAAAACCTACTACAAATCTGCAGTGAATATTGTGTGGATGTTTGAGCTGCATGTGATGGGTTATAGTATCACACCATTAGGAAACCATTAGGGACCCAACACATGTTACACACTACTTTTCTTTGTATAGATCAAATAATACGACCCATATCAGTCTAAATGATTAATCTGGATAATGCCACATCCAGAAATATTCAGATGATACAGCAGTGGTGGCATGTGTAAAAGGAGCAAATGGCGTGGAGTACAGAGATCTTATTTTTTTTCTTTTTTTTTTTTCTTTTACAGCCTGGAATGGGAAAAATGGTCTCATCCTGAATACATCCTGAAGACCAAGGAGATCATTTTGGATCATTGCGATCACTGAAAATGAGGTAAAGTAAAGTATGAGTATGAGTGTTTATTGTTTCTGGTAACCTTTATGTTCCTTCCAAATAGCACTGCAAAATAACAATATTTATATAAAAAAATTGTCATTAAATGTGATCTAATCTTTATGCGAGTCAAAGGTATTGACAAATAAAATGTGCCTAAAATAATTATATGAAAAAGAAAAGTATATGAAAATCTTGTGTTAATGAATTGTAGAATTTTGAATTAGCATACCTGAAGTCTTGCTAGTTTGGAATTGTGGACCAATTGACTTATTTTAAAACACCCTTCATGTGCGTATTTCTCATACCATCGGCAATATCAGCTGATGTTCATCTGTACAGTGTGTCATTACCTGCACTGAAATTCTCGGGGGCTTTGCAGGAGCCATCTGAGGGTCAGCTATAAAAGAAATATTAAAAGAAAGATAAAAAATATACAAAACACCTTCATTATAAACTAAACATATGTTTAAAACGTTTAAATTACATCCATGTGTATATGCATAAATTACATCCATCCACAGTAACTCGATTCTAACAAGTTAACAAATTATTGGACAAACTATAAAATAACTATAACTATAAAATAATTCTTTTTCTGTCTTGGATGTAGCTTCTTGGCTGCCAAGGATGGTGTCTGGAATTCATAGACATCACTCTGAGTTTCCTTCTCTGAGATGTTTTGCCAGGCCTTTACTGCAGTCACCTTCAGTCTCTACTTGTCTGTTGGTGTCACCAGTGCATTCATTCTTTGTACCACTTTTTAATATATTGTATTTATGTCGTTTTTTTTCAGCCTAATTATTCTCTGGTTTACTTGCATCAACACCTAAGATAATGATGGTTCTCAAGAAGGGCTACCAAATGCAAATGAAGCACTTGGAATAAAGCCCAGACCGTTTAAAGATTTCTCTAATCTTTTAAGTATTAATGATTATACAGGTCACACCTACCCATGACACTGCTAATTAGTCCTTAGTCAAATTACTTTTAATCGTGTAAAAACAGAGGGTCTATGGAAGGAATGACTGCAATAGAGGTTTAACGGGGCACTGGCAAAATATTCATGAAAACATTACAGACCGAACCCTGTATTGTGTGAACTATGACAGCTTATGGTTGCTTACCCTGAGCAGGCTCTGGCGGCTGACAGGAAACAGAGAAAAACAAGAAGAGAAAATTTTTAATAATGACAATTTTTAAGCTTTAATTCTTTACTCACCACTAAATCATTAGTGGTGTACTAATGTACTCACTGTACATAAAATGTATGTATGTGTATAGATAGAGAGCTAACAGCTAACTGCTTGTGGTAATGCTAATACTGGAGAACTAAACTAAAACTACTGCATAACGCTGTACTTCAGCAGAGTGGTTTTACTACTCCTTACAACCTGACTGATAGAATTCATACATAAGGTGCATCAGATTAAAAGGGGCACTGATGATTCTTGGGAAAAGGAAAGGATTTTAAATGTGCCTTATAGTGTGAAAAATACAGCAATTAAAGAAATTTTCATATTTTAAAATTATGAAATCATATTATTTTATGAGAGATGCCGAAATATAGAATAAACCTGTATGTTCAGACATGACTAATGCTTCTAGTAATAATTTAGTATAATTAATAATAAGATACAAAACATACACTAGCACATCACTACAATTGTCTCTGGTGTGCTGAAAATGATTAACCATAAAAATAACGTGTGGTTGGTTATTGTCATGTGGTGATCAGAGTAGAGGGTGGATGATAACTTACTGTATCTGATAAATTATGCCCACTAAATGTAGATATATGGCAGAATATATCATACAGTAAAATGATCTTAATAAATGTGCAGGTTAGAATATAATAACAGAAAATGAACTTAAGGACCACCTACCAGCTCTACAACTGTCTTCTCTTTAATCTTGGGGTCCTTAAAGAAAGAGGAATACTCATTAATTACAAAGACCATGAAACACATTTAGAAAAATGTAACATATGTTGTAAAAACAAGTATTTTGTGTATGTTTCAGTATATATATATATATTTACACATTAAATAAGTATTAATACTATTTCTTCTCACCAAAAGTTTCTCCTCTTTGTCCAGCCAATGTTTATCATCCACCATGTCCTCTTTCTGTTTCTTTATGGTGTCCTGCATCCGCTGCTTCTCTGCCTGCCACAGGCGCTGTGCGTCCTCCATGCTGGACGGCCCCACGCTGAACTCCTCCTTAAATACACACAGACTTTCAGTTAAATATAATAGATATGAAAATCATTTATTAGAAGTAAATTTCACCATAAAGTACTATTAATATTCTATTAGTGCTGTCAATGTCAACATGTTTCACACATGATTTATCTGACTACTCTAACAAAGAAATCACAGTATATTATTGTGATAAATGCTGTTTATTTTCATTGATTGACATCACTAACTCATATACATTATTAAATACAGAGGCACATGCTTGCTACTTGCATACTGTTTTTTGTAGAAGCTAATTTCTTTGCTTTCTTCTTTGCAAAGTGGCCTAAGTTCCAGAATATTTTGGATCAGTTTGTTTAAGGTCTATTCACAAAGATATGATGTTTAGGACAAAGAACTGGAAGGGCTATTCCAAAAACTAAAGTTTGTGGGCCCTATCTTCATCTTACACCCTGCATGAGGTGCATTACAATGCTCATTGCGATCTTACACCCCGCAAATTGTCTATTTTCACATCTTGCACCTGCATCATTACAATGAGTTTACAAATGTATCCACACTGATGGGTGTGGTGGTCTGGAAGTGAGGTGTGTTCAGGAAAATATCTGGTTTATCGCTATCTTGGCAGAAGAAAACACAGGTGCGCCACAGAATAATAAGAACCCTGACAAAAGTCTTGTCAATGCAGGTGTGCTGTGTGTGCTTACACTCCAACTCATTAAACACAGACACACAAACACGCAGCAGCGCATAAACTAAACTTTTACATAAAAAATAAACAAAACAAAGAATAAAATAACATTACTGTTACTTAAATGACCTGCTTGCACAGCGTGAACATGTAGGTCAGTTTCCTCCATTGAGAAGCACAGAATCACTGCAATGTTAGAATAGCAATGCACCAAAATCAGAGCACACCTGACTCTTAAATTGAATGGTGAGTGACAAGCGCATTGGTTTATTTCCTGTTAAGCCCAAAAGAAACCCATGATTAATTAAGAGAATAAGTACATACCATTTGCGCGTGCTTATAGATTGTTAAAATAGGGCCTTGTGTCTCTTTAAGTAGTCCATGATTATATTTTGGATCTATATCTTGTTGCAGAAGCTGTTTTAAGAGCCAGCCGTTCTGCAGATGATTTGATATTAGTATCCAGGATGTGCTGGTGTTTAATAGAACCCATTTCTCTCATTATTATTGCAACTGCCAGTAACACTGGAAGCAACACAAGCCATTCATCATAACAAGGTCTCCTTTTGTATTTAGTGCAGTAATTCCCTTGTGTTCTGATATGACTTTATCAGTTTACAACACTTGTTTCACAACCCACAGTATGATTTCCTTCCTCTGACTCGTTTAAATATCATTATTTTTCACCTTCATAATTAATTTCTAATTTTATCAAAAGTTCTACCTAATTTAAAAAGTCAATTAACCCACCCAATCATTAGGACCCCCCAATCATTAGCAATGCCTCTAAACACTAGGAGGGTGTCACATGTAAAGTCAGCCACTGCCTTTTTTCAAACTTCCACTGATGAGGCATCCTGCTGATGGCAGGATCACTGGACCACTCAGAGCTCCTGATCATTTTTGTGTAAGCAACACTGCACAGTAGAAAAGTGCATCACACCTGAATCCGCTAGCCTTCACATACAGCTTTCAATTCCCTTTTCTTAAATCAAACTGAGCAGTTCTCTCTGAGAGTTTTTTTTTTGGGTCATCTGGATTTTATCTTGGTCTCTGCAGGCTGGCTGAACTGAGACTTTCTGATAACAGCCCACACTGTAGAAATGACAAGCTGTAGTCATTTTCTTTCAGCTGTCCTCTACCTAGCTATAGCAAGCAATGATTTCTTACATTTCTACATCTTCAGACAGCTGCATAGAGGAACCCACAGATTGAGAGCGGGACTGCTTTGGGACAACATTTGAAGAGGTTTTTAAAGCTTGGAAATTTGACCTCTTGTACCAAAACAAACAAAACAAAAACTCTGACTTCTTGCAATCCTTTGCCGTTTTAAAATTCAAATTCTATTTATTCTATAAATTATTATTATTGTGGGCTGTGTTTACTAATTCTCAATTAAGGAACTGTAAAGCAAGTTCCCTGGTTGTGGAAAAAAATTCTACAAAAAAAAAATATGGCATTTATATTAATTATATCTTATTTATAGATAATTTAAGTGCAGACTATAAACTTTGGTAAGACAGTTTATAAACTTTGGATGCCTTGTAGATGCTCAACTAACATTCAACTAAATGTAAGTTAAATTCACCTGAATTCTTAGTTGAATGTAAATGATTCTCATTTAAATGTAAGCCTACAAAAATCTTTAAGAGTTAGGTTTAAGGTTCGATTTAAGTTTTAGGTTAATGTTAAGGTCAGTGTTAATGTAAGGTTAGGGTTAAGGCGAAAATAAGCATTAAGAATAATTTACGTTCAGCTGAGAGCAGAGTTGCCAGGTTTACAGTTTTCCCGCCAAATTGAGCTTGTTTGAAAACCCAGTAGCGGGTGAAAATTCAGGGGTGGTGGGGTGCGTTTTTTTGGGCTACTTTTAAATAAAAATAAAAAAAGGTTTTTAATGGGAGAGGAGAGAGTTCAGGAGGGGCAAGAACAGAAAAGAGTAAGTAAACACATTTTTTTTTTGCTAATTATGTTAATATTAAATGTTCTTGACAGGGATATAAACTGTTATAAAAGAACTAATAAAACACAAACGTTACCATATTATTAATGACTAGGTAAATAGTAATACTGATAATAAATCCATTATAAACTAAATACTAAGTCGTACACTCACAGTTGTTTTGCCATTTGCTTTTTTTTTTTACTTGTGACAGACATATAATTGGCTAGTTTAAGCTTCAGAAGGGTGGGATTTAAACTGTGTTCAGGAACATAAGAGCAAAAGATTTTACTCAAATTTGAAAAAAAAAATTTTTGTGGAAAGCAAAACAACTGATACTGAAAACTAATATTACATGTCCCCTAAAGGAATACAATTCACTCCATATTAAAGAACGTAAGTAATTACGTAACTTACTATATAATTATATGTGATTACACTTAAGTAGTACAGCAAATTACAGGAGCACTTTGAATCATAAGGGTGTAAGGGTTAATAAGCTCTTATAACTAAATACTTTAATAAGCCCTTTTAGGTTAATATGTTATTACAGAACAGGGAAAATACTACAACATGCAGAACATGAGCAAAAAAAATGAGGTGAGAAGCAATCTTACTCCCAGACTGAGGCGACGAGCGGCCACGGTAGGAACAGTCAGGGTGTTGGTGGAGTCTATGGGAGACTGATAATCACAAGGACTGGCCAGATCTGGAGAACTGGCACATAATGCTTCATTCAGCTGTGGAAAAGAACACATAACATTAAGGGAAATATTACAAATAAAACAAAAAATTTGCATGCATCTGGGCAGATTTTCCTTTAGTAAATTTACACAATGTGGACAAAGTGTCGGGACAGCTGCTCATTAATTGTTTTGTCTGAAATCAAAAGTAACTGTATTTTATTGGGGTAACTGTTTCTACTCTCAAAGAAAGGCTTTTTTATACTGGATTTTGGACAATTGTTGGGCATACTTGATTGAATTAAGAGAAATTAGTGAGGTCAGGGTGCTGAATGACACCAACACCACGACATACAGTATCTCAAAAGTACTGTATTTAGCTCCATTATTCCAGAAAACATTAAGTAGAACCTAGTCCTGAACTTAACAGCATTCTGTAAGGAGATTCCTCATTGAAAAAAAGATCCAGTTCTGGACTAGGCTAATTTCATGTCTAGAAAACTGGCTCATAGTGTGGTAAAAGCCTAAACAACTGCAAATGTCTGATGAAAATCTCACCTGAATATGAAGACCAATGCTGAGGGTGTTCCCAAAGCGCCCAGGGTTTAGTCTTGAAGGCTGCACCCAGAAATAACATTAATGCAGGGATAAATTACACATGAGCTTCAGGCTGGCAGGAGAAGACCTATGGTTACCTTTGGAGGAGGCTCGGTGAACTTGGGCTCCAGGAACTTGGTGGAGCGAGCTCTGTCTCTCTCCTTCTCCACCTCCAGCTCCTTCTCCATTGTGTGAACATCACTGCGTGAACATGAGGTTATGTGTGAATGCAGAGGTATAGAAATGTCAGCCAATGCATAGACAGTTAGTTTGACGGAAAATATATACTGATATACACTGATTTCTGCCAATATACTGAGTCATTCCCACCAATTACGCTGTCCACTGTAAGTGGTAATGCCATCTTGATGGTACAAAATTGGTAATTCCAGCATTTCGGTAAACACATGACATCATGGATTAAGAAATGCCATTGGATATGTATATACATATATAGTACCAGTCAAAAGTGTGAATGAATGTAGTGTTAAACAAACCAAAATACTTTGTGACGTATTTAAATGCTCTTATCTGGGGTGCTGTAAACTTATGGTTTCTGAGGCTGGTAACGCTGATGAACTTATCCTGTGCAACAGAGGGAACTTGAGCTTCCTTTCCTGAGGCAGACCTGATGAGCACCAATTCCACTTGAGGATACTTTCAGTATACCAACTTTACACCTAAGATTTCCAAAGCTGTCATCTAAACAAAAGGTGCTACTTTAAAGAATCTAAAATATAAAACATATTCTAGTTTGTTCAACAGTTTTTAATTAAGTTGTTTGATTAATAATTCCATAGTTTGGACGCCTTTAGTATTTATCTATTACCTTTTTATAATGAAAAAAACACTACATTTAAGGTGTGTCCAAGCATTCAACTGGTACTGTATACAGCTCTGGAAAAAATAAGAAACCACTTAAAATGATGAGTTTCTTTGATTTTACCCAATTAAAACCTCTGGAATATAATCAAGAGGAAGATGGATGATCATAAGCTATCAAACCAAACTGAACTTTTGCAATAGGAGTGCCATAAAGTTATCCAAAAGCAGTGTGTAAGACTGGTAGAGGAGAACATGCCAAGATGCATGAAAACTGTGATTAAAAAACAGTGCTATTCCACCGAATATTGATTTCTGAACTCAAAAAAACTTTATGACTTTATGAATATTATTTTTTTTTCTTTGCATCATTTGAGGGTCTGAAAGCTCAATCTTTTTTTGTTATTACAGCATTATTTCTCATTTTATGCAAATAAATGCTTTAAATGACAATATTTTTATTTGGAATTTGGGAGAAATGTTGTCTGTAGTTTATAGAATAAAAGAACAATGTTAATTTTACTCAAACATATACCTATAAAAACAAAATCAGAGAAACTGGTCTCTTAATTTTTTTCCAGAGCAGTATAAAAATGATTCTTGTGATTGTTAGCTGTTAGCACAAAAATGAGACAATAAGTCACCTGATTCTGCAGACGAGCTCGGTGAAGCTGGGTCTCTCGCCGGGGTCGTAGCTCCAGCAGCAGGTCATGAGGGAATAGAGGGCAGGAGGGCACAGCTCTGGCTTGGGCAGTCTGATGCCCTGCTCCAGCTGGTTAATCACATCACGATTCTCCAGCCAGAAGAAGGGTTGCTGACCACAACTCATCATCTCCCACATGCACACTGCTGCAAGAAACACACAAGTAAACAGCATTTAGAAATGTCAATCAGAACAACACAGGACAAGATAATTTATTATATTCCTACAACTAGCTTTGATAGTGCTTTACATTTTTAGTGATATATCTACTGAAATATTCCCTACAGCTGACACCTGAACATTGTCCTCAGATTGCACTTCTCGGCACTCAGAGTCCACTTAAAGTGCTCTGACACTCTGTTGCCGAGTTGCTGTGGTTCTTAAATGCTCAATTAACACCACTCACAGCTGATGGTGGAATACCTAGGAGTTTAGTGTGCTCTTTAAAAAAAACACCCATTCTTTCATTAATGTGTGTAAAAGTATACTTTAAACATTATATAACTACTTAGGTGAACAATTGAGGACACATACCCATTCATATGGGATCTATGAGAGTATAATAATTGGGTTTAGTCTGATGCCATTTGATGCTTCTTTTCTATTGGCTTTTGGCACAAGCTATTTGCATACTGGGTGTGTCTACCAGTTTCTGACACTCACTGTCAGTGTGTAGTCACCCCCCTCCCCAAGGCTACCTTAGGTAAACCTGTAGATCATATGTTATAATTAACTCCCTGTCCTCAATGTTGTAGCATCATTTTCTGAGCTGCTAAATCTGTAATGGCTGTGTGATCTACTGTTTATTTTATAGCATTTTATTCCTGAATATTTAGCTCTGGAAACAAATAATAGATCACTTAAAAATGATGAGTTTCTTTGATTTTACCAAATTGAAAACCTCTAATGAAGAGGAAGATGGATGATCACAAGGCATTAAACCAAACTGAACTGCTTGAATTTTTGCACCAGGAGTAGCATAAAGTTATTCAAAAGCAGTGTGTAAGACAGGTGGAGGAGAACATGCCAAGATGCATGAAAACTGTGATAAAAAAACACAGTTATTCCACGAAATATTGATTTCTGGACTCTTAAATCTTTATGAATATGAACTTGTTTTCTTTGCATTTTTTGAGGTCTGAAAAATCTTTTTTTGTTATTTCAGCCATTTCCTATTTTCTGTAAATAAATGCTCTAAATGACAATATTTTTATTTGGAATTTGGGAGAAATGTTTTCCGTAGTTTACAGAATAAATCAACAATGTTCATTTTACTCAGAGAAACTGATTCAGAAACTGTTGTTTCTTAATTTTTTCCAGAGCTGTAATTACAAATCTATATTTTAGTTAAATAAAGTAAACAAACAAACAAACAAATAAAAAAATATATATATAAATACAAATCTGGCCATAAAATGTTACATAAATTAAATTAACCTATCATTTTTAACTTATAGTTTTCAGTAAACATTATTTAAAAGCCGCAACCAGTTTCCTCAGGTTATTAAGGTAAATTTTACTTATCCAGAATTACAATGTATATATTATCTGATAAGGTGACAACCAAGGGTTAAAATGAACTAAAATAAAATAACTGGGAAAGTGAGTGTCTCAAAACAATGAGTAACTGAACAAACTTTGAGAAAGCTAGGCCTTATATCTGCTCTAAGGGCATGTGATCATCTACACAGCACGGTAGACAAGTGATAAAAGAATGTGTTCACCTCAGACTCCTCCACCAGGACAGACCTGAAGGCCATGAGTTTATGAACTTCCAGCAGCAAACTGCAGAGAGATCTGCTGTCTAATGCACTCATCTCTCAAAAGAAATGATGTTGCACTTGGAAGGGCAGTTCTCCTGTATAGAGGAATCCATCAGAACTAAAACGTCTATGATTATGATTCAGAGAAGCGTACGGGATGGGTCCTCTGAGGCAAGCCTGTGGGTTTGGCCAGTCTAGTGTTATTTAAGCTCACAGACAGAAATGTCCTTTATGTCAATATGTCAGAGATAGTTCTCCAAATCTGTTGACTGTTCAAGTTCAAGGGGATGTCTGCGTTAAAAAGAAGAATGATTAGCTTGTGCTTTTCCTCTTTTCAAGTTGTTGGTGATTTACTGTCTATATCACTATATGCCCTTGACTATAAAGGGCCATTTCATTAAATTAGTATTCAGCATTCCTCTCCAGCCCTGAGCATTTCTTTAAATTTTAGCCTGTTTCAGTTAAGCTGTATAATAGCTGGAACAGGACAGAGCTAGAAGATGCTTTCTCTGCATCCTGTGCAGACAATACATTATGTATTGAGCATTAAATGACCTCTGTGTGTCAGCAATGGGTGCAACTTGAAGTAGTTGAATGCACTCATTAAAAGGTATGTCAACAAACATTAAAACATATAGGGACCTATAGTACACACTAGGGGTGGCCGATATGGCCCTAAAATTATATCACAATATTTCAGGGTATTTTCGCGATAACGATACTCTTGGCAATATTACAAAACACTGATTGAATATAATATAATATGATTTAATATGATATAAAAATAATTTTATTTTTAAGATTTGTAAGAGAAGTCAACGAACCAGGATGTCATGATACTAATAATAATGCACTCCATATATATCCAGGATTAAAGTAAAATAAATGATACTGGACAGATATAATCTGTTTCTAGTAGATATATAATGGGAAATGAGAACAGTGCAAATTTTTCTTTTGCTAAAACAGGACAAAAAAGCAACCTGATGTGATAATTAGGGGTAGGTAATATGCCACGATTTTTCAGGGTATAATATTGTTCACCATATTCAAAAATGTTGGCGATATTATTGCGCATGAAACGATATGGCACACCCCTAGTACACACTGCACAAGGTGCGGTGCCGTGTTCTTAACATACGAATGTGCCAAAGTCAGAGGGCATCTGCATCTAAAAGCGAATGGTAAGTAACACTGATTGTTTTTTTTCACGTTACACCCAAACACACCCATAATTAATTAAGAGAATTAATGCATGCGCATTTTGAGCTGAGCAAGGCATATTTTTTTGCGCCCTCACAATACCAAAGACACAACAACAGACCGTAGTGTAAGTCAACTGACCATAGTGTAAGTCAACTGACCGTAGTGTAAGTCAACTGACCATAGTGTACGTCAACTGACCATAGTGTAAATCAACTGACCGTAGTGTAAGTCAACTGACCGTAGTGTAAATCAACTGACCGTATTGTAAGTCAACTGACCATAGTGTAAATCAACTGACCGTAGTGTAAATCAACTGACCGTAGTGTAAGTCAACTGACCATAGTGTAAATGAACTGACCGTAGTGTAAATCAACTGACCGTAGTGTAAGTCAACTGACCATAGTGTAAATCAACTGACCGCAGTGTAAGTCAACTGACCGTAGTGTAAGTCAACTGACCGTAGTGTAAGTCAACTGACCGTAGTGTAAATTAACTGACCGTAGTGTAAGTCAACTGACCGTAGTGTAAGTCAACTGACCATAGTGTACGTCAACTGACCATAGTGTAAATCAACTGACCGTAGTGTAAGTCAACTGACCATAGTGTACGTCAACTGACCATAGTGTAAATCAACTGACCGTAGTGTAAGTCAACTGACCATAGTGTAAATCAACTGACCGTATTGTAAGTCAACTGACCATAGTGTAAATCAACTGACCGTAGTGTAAATCAACTGACCGTAGTGTAAGTCAACTGACCATAGTGTAAATGAACTGACCGTAGTGTAAATCAACTGACCGTAGTGTAAGTCAACTGACCATAGTGTAAATCAACTGACCGCAGTGTAAGTCAACTGACCGTAGTGTAAGTCAACTGACCGTAGTGTAAGTCAACTGACCGTAGTGTAAATTAACTGACCGTAGTGTAAGTCAACTGACCGTAGTGTAAATCAACTGACCGTAGTGTAAGTCAACTGACCATAGTGTAAATCAACTGACCGTAGTGTAAGTCAACTGACCATAGTGTAAATCAACTGACCATAGTGTAAATCAACTGACCGCACTGTAAGTCAACTGACCATAGTGTAAGTCAACTGACCGTAGTGTAAATGAACTGACCGCAGTGTAAGTCAACTGACCATAGTGTAAATCAACTGACCATAGTGTAAATCAACTGACTATAGTGTAAATCAACTGACCATAGTGTAAATCAACTGACTATAGTGTAAATCAACTGACCATAGTGTAAGTCAACTGACCGTAGTGTAAATCAACTGACTGAGGTAAGTCAACTGACCGTAGTGTAAGTCAAGCCTGGGTAAGCTTAGGGTAGAAAATGTAAAAACATATATATTCTATACAGATAAAAAAAGGCTAAATGGCAACTGTATACTAGATAAACCTATCCAGGGTGTTTTCAGAAAGCTAGCCTATGAAGATTGCTGTGTTTAGATGTTTTTAATTTAATTTTTCATATTTCATGTTTGCATGTTGTCACACTTCTGTTATATCCCAGGATTCTTTACTTCTTATGGCCAAAGGCCTCTATTATGGAGCTTCCACCAAAGCTATACAACGCTGCTTTGTTTACACTAGGCGCTGCTCATCTGTATCACACTTGCAGCAGAAAGATGTTATGATGGAACACACTCACTACATGCATGCGACTTATGTGTTACATGAACTCAAGTCACTCCACTGAGTGCCCATATCTGTCTCTTTTCATTTTTGATGCACAATAACAGAAACAGTGTGTACATTCTCTGTATCTCCACTATTTGTTCAAATACACACATGCACATTCTAATGAGCAATTCTGGCATTACATGCATTGCTTACACAAGGTTTCAATTGTGCTCGGCACTGTCAACAGAAAAGGAAAGGCAAAAGCTAAAAGTTGCTTACAGGGTTATGAAGCCCTCCAACACTGTAAAAATAATCATCACAGCAATGTTCTATCATACTGTATCATAAGGTAGAGCTGGGGCTTTTAAGCCTACCCATGTCAGTTATTTCGTTTTTTAAATTGTACACTGAAAAATGCATCCTACACTTTCAGTCCATCTCATTTAGTCTGTGACATGGATGATAAATGAACAAGCCATTTTTTTGAACTGACACTCATAACACCATATAACATGTGATACCCACACAGAACCCCATGACTGGTTACAGAGCACCACTATGTTCCACTTAATCTTAATCTAAATGTCACTCTCTGCTCATTGAACAGTGTTCCTGAACAGATAAAACAACATCAGAAGAAATCACAACAATGTCCAATGACTTACCAAACATCCACACATCGCTGGCTGTGGTAAAGCGGCGGAAGTTGATGGATTCAGGGGCCATCCATTTGATGGGTAATCGAGTAATAGAGGCTAAAGACACAGAGAAGAGAATAACATTAATTTTAGATATTTCATCTCACTTTAATTAAGGATGCAACCACACTCCGGTGCACTTTAGATCCCTAAAATAGGGCCCTTATTATGTAGCAGAATAAGAGAAAAGTCAGATTCATTTACTAATAATGAACAATGACTTAATTAATTAATTGTTTATTCTTGTATATGAAATAGCAGTAATCAAGTAAATTTAGGATTAGAATGGAACTGCTGAGGTAAATGTATAGCATATTTTTACATGGAAGTTTTGTACCAGTAATTGTATTTTTTCTGTGAAAATCAAGATAAAAATACATTCAGGCCATTTTATTTATTTAATTGTAAAAAGTGGAAAATGAGTGAAAACCTCTGTCATCAGACACATTATTCACATGGTTTGATTTTCATTTCAGTGCATCTCCAATTTTATAATAGATAACTTCCAACAGAGTAGGCTAATCACCAATACATGTTCTTCATGTTTCCTTTTGCAGGGACTTCTAACATTACTGCTGTCTGAAGTGCGACGAGAAATAGCTAACACAACCGTTTCCTTTCTCTTTTGCTCTCTTTTGATTTCATATATGGAACATATTAGACAGGAACTGACACAACAAAGGAGAGTAGAGTTTCATGAACGCTCGTAATAATTAAACGTATTTTGCTCGATCTAGTAACGTCGCACTTCAGAAGAAAGAAAAGGCGTGTAAGGAATAAAAAGCAGGGCTGGGAAGTGAGTGAACATGATTATTCCGTCATGTTATTGATGCCTCAGCACATGCCCTATTTAGTTCACTGTCATTAATATTCAAGTGGCTGCCTGACTAAGATATAACAGCCACAGGGCCCTGAACACTTCACTGCTTCTGCATGTCTACAAAACAGCTGCGGCTTACCTTTATAATACTCCTCATTCTCTATGTATCTGGACAGGCCAAAGTCACCCAGCTTCACACACTCTGGTGTAGCAACAAGCACGTTTCTCACAGCAATGTCCCTGTTACACACACACATTTTAAATTTAATGGAGGCATATGAAAGGTATTTCTATTGTGATTTTATAAATAGGTAGAGTTTATACACTAATACTTTACACCAGCATACCTGTGTACCATGTTCTTCCCTTGTAAATAGACCAAAGCTTTGCAAATCTGCAAGCTGAACAGCACTAATGTGACATTGGTTAAAGTGTTCTTGTTTTGGGTCAAGTAGTTCCCGAGCTGCAAGTGAAACACAGTGTGAGGTTAAGTTAAAATTTTGGCTTAGATGTTAATCAAGTAATTTTAATACATATTTATTTCAATAAAATGGCAAACAGCTTTTAATGTAGAAAAAAACCTACAGTTTAAAATATTTAATACCTGTATGACTCATAATTAGAATTGCAATGATGCACTCTGCTCACGATTTGATTGGATTCACGTTTCTGGATGCACAATTCGACTGTCTCACAACATTTGTAACAAATTTTGAATGACAGAAAATAAGGAGTCTTTTTCTTCTTTTTATTTCTTAAGTGTATACATTATGAAAAATGCCTCTTGCATAAATGCTTCCTTTACTGTTTTAAGCATAAACAAATACTGTGCTGTTTTATTTTTCAATCAGTCCCTTGTTTATTTGGGCAATTTAGAGTGAACTTATCATTGTTTAAAGTTACAAAGAAAATATAATTAGTTTTTGTGTATCTTTGCTAAAGTATTTCAGATTTTGGTAACTTTTTACATTAATTTGGCTGCATTTAAAATTCAAACATCAAGGCCTGGAGAGCCAAAACTTGGCAGCAGCCACAGTAAGCCCCCAACACAGTGGAAAAAAAGCGCCTGTGTGATTGGCTTCACATCCTCCGCCTTTAGCTCACGCCCACTGGATCTTTGGCCTACACTTACAGGATTGCGATCTCTAGTGTTCAAACAACTGCATAACATTTCATAAGCAGAACATGGAATCGTATGTTCCCACGATTCACATCGTCAAATATTTACATTGCAAAACACTGTGCGACAAGGCTTTGTTACACCCCTACTAATAAATGTAACATAATTTAGAGTTACATGTAATAATTCTATTTTATATTTCATATAAAATATATAAACAAGATTTTAGTTACACAAAGGCGGCCAAACCTAAATTGTACTATGCACGATGACAGTTGTTAGCTGAAATGTTCAAATAAAGTTTCAAATGTCTGTGCTTGCTTCTGCTGCACTTGCAATAGGTGGAATTAAAGTCAGTATGGTAATGTGGTTATAAAACACTGCTAGCTTGGTGCAATCATAACACAAACATAGGCATAGACCAACACTATTTTAGACAACACATACAGTTACATAAACAGTAAATTTAGGTAGATTTAACACTGTGAGTGATTTAACACTGGCCAATTTTATGTGCATTATCCGGTCTTCTGGTAAGTGACCAGCTTACTAGCAATGGGGTAAAAAAAATAATAAATAAAAACACCCTCTCAATATAAAGTTTCATAATACTGTATCCGTTCTCAAAAACACAGGATATATTTTTATTTAATATTTTAATACATGCTAGGTATTTGTAAACTTCATCCCTGTTGGTAAGCCCTGCTATACTGTTCACAATATTCATCTCTAACTTTATTACTCTGAATTATCTTAGCTCCATCAATCCTAAGTAGAAGCCCCGCCCCCATAAACATGGGTCCTTTTATAACTCCCGTAAAATGTTTATAGACTCATTTCTATGCCACTCTCTTAATTGAGTTTTCTGGATCAATTGTAGCTCTTACAGCAAATACAATTGCAGTGTCAGCAAACAGTTTAATGCTTCCTGAGTTTTTCAATTGTATTGATTATGTTCCAAATAAAAATGCAGGAATTTCTCTGAAACATGTATCACAGGTTTTCCAATTCATTTCTTATTATTTATTGACAATATAAAAGGTGTCTTGCTTACCTCGCCATGCTGGTAGAGCTCCATGATGATCCATACTGGGCTTTCCTCAATTATTCCTATCAAACTCACTATATGAGGGTGGTCCAGGTTTTTCATGATCACTAGCAACACAGGCCCAACCAGAAACAAGTGATATTTAAGGATGTACTAATGGGATGTTATGTATGTTATTTCAGTATTTTCAGTAAGTTCAGAATAGTGAGGCTCTATTCTCTGTTACCTGCTTCACTCATAAACTTCTCCATGACGTCGGGTGAGCAGTCTTTACAGGTTTTCACAGCCACATTGATCTTCTCACCATTCTAAATTAGACAGAAAAAAAAACTTATGTTACACATTGTTAAAGAGTATCTACAGTAGGATCTGAAATACCTAATAAAAATATGCATTTAAAAAAGACGGCATTCCTGCATTTTAATAACAATCCCATATTAATCTATTTGGTGCAAATATAAAATAATAAATAATAAAATAAAGCCTCTTTCATAAAGAGATTATAAATAGTTTATAAAGGAGCTCATTGATGGTTTTAAATTAAGTTGTAAATACTTTAAACATTAATAAATACTTACAACACATAAATAGTATAAGAATAGTATTAAAATATTTTTTAATCTAATAAAACAATAAAAGAAAGTGAGTTTAGTCATTTAATATGCTATGGAAAAGTTATTAACAGAAATATTAATGATGACTGATGGAAAAGACAAAGTAAGATCTATTAAGCAAGCATCTAGTAAGAGCTGAGGTTTAACAGTATAAACGAATGTGGAAACATTATTTGGTACATGGCAGGCCCAATCTATTTATGTGTTGTAACAGCTTATTAATGGGTTATAGCCTAATTAATAACTATTAAAAACTTCTTTGTAAACTATTTATAAACCCTTTAAAAGAAGCCTTATTTTAAAGTGGTACGAATGCCTCTTCTTAAACTCAACTTAATCTCAAACTTAACAAAAGCATGGGAATTTTGTCACATGTACAGTGGGAGAAGAGATATGTTATAATAGATTGGTAAAATAATAGGGAAATTAATATTCTCATTATAATCAAACTGTTTTGAAGTGAAGACTATACAGAACGTAGATTTAATGAAAATATTATTAAGTAACTGTGAGAGCAATGCATTTAAATAAGCCAAATTAAATGGATAGCAAAATCACAACAGTAAATGGATAGCAAATGAAAAACGAATAAAAAAATGACAAGTGCAGGATCAAATTGAGGCATAAAACCAGCAGAAATACTCACCCCTTTTTTATAAACTCCTTCATAGACTTCCCCAAAAAAACCTGCACCCAAGATCCGGCCCAAGACAATGGCCTTCCTAGGGATTCCAAATTTTGGTACTAAACACAAGACATAAGACATAAGCTTATAACTATATTTAAAATTTAACATTATAAAACTGCCTGATAACATAAGAGTTTAGCAAATGAGGAATAAAATAAATCCTCTACTTACCAGGAGGGGGCGGTTTTTCATCCATGATTTCACAGTATATATCAGAGTCTGAAAATCACAAAATAAAACAGGAAGGATGAAAACCAGAATTGTAGCTGGTGACTGAATGTTTAAGGTCAACACAGTCATGAGAAACGGTAGAGGAGCAGAATATCTATAGATACTCACTCCTGCTGAGTCTTTCAGTGTCTTTAAAGGGTTCAGGCAGCTGTCTAATGAAAAAAAAACAGAACAAACAAGACATATGTACAATTTACTGTCCCTAAATCTTCTTCCCAATATATTAATAACTTATACAAATCAAGTCTAATTAAAACCACAACTAAGGGTTGGAAAGGAAGTGTGAAGAATTTTGCTCTCTTACCCTGAAGGGATTGCAGGAAGAGCACTCCGAATCTCAGGACCTAAAAAGTCAAGTAAGCTTCAGTTTCTTATAATTACTCATCTGTGTGTTTTCTTGTGTGTAAGAGTCATTTAGTAGTAGTGCATAAAGTGAAGGGCACTGTAACTATAAACCTGGAGTATACACTTCAGATTCTGAATTAGTTTCTCTAATTTTGCTGTTTATAGGTTTATGTTTTAGTAAAATTAGCATTTGTTGTTTTATTCTATAAACCACAGACAACAATTCTCCCAAATTCCAAATAAAAAGATTGTAATTTAGAGCACTTATTTGCAGAAAATGAAAATGGTGTAAATAAAAAAAATGGTGCAGAGCTTTCAGACCTTAAATAATGCAAAGAAAACAAGTTCATATTCATTAAGTCTTACACACTGCTTTTGGATAACTTTATGCCACTCCTGGTGCAAAAATTAAGCAGTTCAGCTTGGTTTGATGGCTTGTGATCATCCATCTTCCTCCTGATTATATTCCAGAGTTTTTAAATTAGGTAAAATTTAAGGAAAAACATTATCATTAAGTGGTCTCTTATTTTTTCCAGAGCTATATAAGAGTTTTTTTAAGCATATATAGAGTTATATCATCACTGATTCTTATCCTCACAGATAAAAGTGTTAGTAAATTTATGTAAGGTCCGCAACAAAAAATGTAATGTCTGTCCTACCTTTATTATTTGGCCGAGATATGAGTGATGAATCTGTGTTGCTCTCTAGCCGGCAGTATCCATCAATCAAATCCGCCATGTTTTCCGCCATTGCCAGAGTCGGCACATTGACAGAGAGAGGCTGAGGAGTGCAAATAAGCATAATAAGACTTTTATTTTCCAATCCTATTTCTCTTTTGTACCCCTAGCTTTTATTTTAAAGTGTAATCCTTCCCCTTAGAACAGAGTTCCATAGGGAAGTGGTGAAATCCTTCCCATAATATTAGCTTTTATTAGTTCTTATTTAATTTTTCCATTGCACCTTAAATGCTGCAGTGTCTGTCCTATATTACGCCGTTTAAGGTGGAATAGGAAAGTTAGCTAGCTAGCTACTAAATTTGAACTACTAGCAATTGTTTAAGCTTGTTATGAATAAAATGACTGTACAACACTGAAACTACAAATTCAATTAGAAAACATTTCAGATTTGTGGGTTTCTTTGGCCACTTATACCACCATCTGTCCAACGATTCTCTGCCCTTTGTTTGGACTAAAAATTCTTAGTTTGATGGGCAAAATACCCCTAATACCTCCCCCTACCCCTCCAGTCTAACAAGAATCTGGACACCAGGGTTGCCAGGTCCAACCCAAATCAGTCTAAAATCCGCCCCTCAGAAGCTTAAACTAGCCCAAAATATCTGTCTGGCAAAACAACTATAAGTGTACAAGTGTATTGCTATTTATACTGAAGTCATTAATAATACTGTAACTTTAGTGTTTTATTTGTTCTTTTATCACAGTTTTATATTCCAGCCAATGTTTCTTTGCAACATAATTAGCAAAAAAAGAACAGACTTTTCTTACTTATTTCTGTTCTTGCCCCTCCTGAACTTTCTTCTTTTCTCTTTAAAATCTTTTTCATCGCTTTGAGATTTCTGGATACATTGTGAATTATTAATAATGTTTTTTGGCAACCACAGTCCAAAAAAAAAGCACCCCGCCAACCTTGAATCTTCACCCGCAACTGGATTTTCAAACAAGCCCAATTTGGCGGAAAAAACGCAAACCTGGCAACTCTGCTGGACACCCTACTCCTAGGCGAGCACAGACAAAACTGAGTGGTTGGGCTAAGTGGTAGGGACAAGGGGTGAAACGGGATTGAGCTTTGATATTACACTAGTATGTTATAAACCACAGTTTACAGTTTAGAATGACTATTTGATGCCCACCTGTTTGGCTCCTTTGATGTCGACCTGTAACAGGGCTTTGCCATCACCTTGCGCAGAGCTCTTGATACTTCGGATCTGTTTAAATTCTGCCAGACAGAGCATCTTAAAAACAAAAGAGAAAAAAAAAGTAGAAAAGGTTTAAAAACAGAGATTCATAGCTACTGCAAAACTTAACCAATCAGATATTCACTATTTATATCCACCCTTCACTCTCTTTTTGCAATAAGAGCTAGTTCTGTGCAGTCGTTTCTAATTCTGCTTCAATTATAAATTAAGACTTAATGACTGTGTGATGCAGTCTGTATAAATCAGTTCTAAAGGTAACAGTTTCTTAGTAACTGTGCATTTATATGTACATAAAAATCTTCTTACCGATGAATCGGAGTGTGCACGCTGCCGAATCCCTCTTGCTCCAATAACTAAATCCACTGATAGACTCCAACTTTGCTAATAAGAAAATAAGTAGCATCTGTACATCATCTATACATTTAAATATGCTTAATAAGCATAAATCTAAAAAAACAAGCAACAAAAACCTTATTAAACTCTAATTTTAATAACTTTACTGTACTTGTCAGTAGTAGCCAGTTTGTAGGTCAGAACTCACCACTAGTTCACAGGGGAAAACCTCTTCATTAAAGTTAATGAATTCACCAAAGGTCTTAAAGAACTTGAGAATGCACTCTTCCTCTTTGAGTGTGCCGTACTGCAGGAAGGTCTGCTGGATCATCTTTCTCAGCTGTTTGGGCTGGAGACCAAAAAGTGAAAAAAAAAAACCACTTAATCCAGCTCAGTTATAAAATACTAATAATTAAGATTAGGCATATTACAATAACTATCCATGTTTGGATAAAATATTGTATATTTTATCCTACCGATATAATAATTATATATTGATACAACAGTGCACCATTTTAACAGATCAAGTTTTATTGCTAATGAAAAAAATAACATGATCATAAAAAAAAGTAGCATTGAAAAAAAATTATTGTACAGGGTTCATCCACGTTTTAACCAATAAAATTTCTAGATTTTTTCATGACGTTTAAGGCAATTTTCATGACCATACGATTTTTAAAACATCAGTGCAGACATGGACAATAAAACCACAATAATTAAAATGTATTATAGTAGCTCTAAAATGAATCTAATAAAAATGTTGACACACAAAATATTTAATAATAAAATGTGTGTCATATCCTGAGAGCTCCATTGTGGCTAAATCACTGAATTAACTCCGAACTGATGTATTTGTTTACAATAGATTTTCTCCATTAATAAATTAAAACAAAAATATTTGCAGAGCAAATTTCCATGACTTTTACAAAACTTTCTAAGTATTTTATTTTTCCAAAACTTATCCAGACTATTTCTGATTGCTATTTTCAAATTCCATGACTTTTCCAGGTTTTTTCATGACCGTACTAACCCTGACTGTAATTAAAATACAAATTATAGTATATACAAAAATATAAAAGTGAACAATGTTGGCTAAAAAATTTAACCGTCCCTGTATCTGTTGTCTCTAGAGTGAGATATTTGTGTTTTTTGCAACTCTTTCTGATTATGTAGCTTCAGGAAGAAACTTTTAAAAATCTAAAATCTTTATGGGCAGATGGAAATCCCAATTGCATGTGTTATTCACTATTCTATAATCTATGCTAGGCTGGTTTAGGTAATTCCGTTAATTTAGTTAACTAAAAACAAATGAACTAATAATAAAAATGTCTATACATTTTATTATTACCATATTAACTATAGCAATCCTGCTAAAATGACATCGAATTACTGGTTTTCGAGCTTCATAAATGCTCACAATAAGGCAGCAGTGTCCAATCGTATCTGCAAAGGGCCAGTGTGGCTGCAGGTTTTCCTTCCAGCCATGCAGAAGCACATCTTCAGTTGTTTGAAGACTGACCAACTGATTAAACCAGTAGAATCAGATGTGCTGTTGGCTGTTTACAATGAAAAACCTGCAGCCACTCCTGCAGGACACCTGCAATAAGAAGGTGATGAAAATAGCATTTTACCTTGTTACTGTCTATCAGTTTCTGTGGAAAGAAAAGGTTCAGACCAACGTCTTTCCTAAAAGAAAGCATAATATTGTCCCAGTGTGACCTTTAGCAGTTTCAGAATTTATTGAGAATTAATTTGCATATGTTGAATAATTGATACAGGATACATAATAAATGAATGGTAATGCTACCTTAAGGTTATAAACATACAAAAAAAGACGTGACTTACTCTAGCAGCTCAAAATTAGACTTCTTCTCAAGGCCTTTGGCGTTCATGTCTTTGTAAAATCTCCTGCCAGAAGGATAAACAACAAATAAACCAACCAACCATCATTCAGGCCAGAGCAAACAACAACCCATTATAATAGATTAGGGCTGCACAATATATTGTTTTAGCATCGACATCACAATCGCAAGACGTGCAATGTTTTGTGCAATGTCAAAATACATGATTTAGAGTTTTTTTTTTAATCTGCATGAAACAAAGAAAATAATGATTGTTCATATTTTACGTTCTCAACCAAATACCATTTATTTGACTCCAATTACTGATGTAAAGATTGCATTATTAATATCATGACATGTTGGATCATGTTGATTTCTGGCAAAATATGGTGTTAATTGCTGATTTGTTTTTTTCACAGAAGAACAAAATATGTACTTTTTTATATTGTGCAGTCCTACACTAAATCAGGTCAAAATCATGGAAAAATCTATCACAACAAAAAGCAGCAGTTTCGCATTGTATACTATGTTTCACCTACATGTTAGTGAACAATGATTGTTCTTACCTGATCTCCAAACAGCCCAGCTGCAGTGCCATGCCTTCACTGACCTTACTGGCATAATGTTGCATGTAGTCATTGCGAACCTGGGATCAGTGTATATTAACGTACAGACAGTTAGAACAATCAGACACTGTCGCATATAGGAAAAATTTGTATTTAGAAAAACATGATCTGTGTGTACCTGATGGTACAGATATAACAGTGAAGTTCTGTCTTCTTTAAACGTCTCCAGGTAATTAGCTGGTATGTAGCGAATTCTCAAGTCATATCTAAAAAGGTGAAACACATACAGTAATAAGGAAAAAATAGTCATCAATAAATAGGTAAACAGGTAAAACAAGGAATTGTACACTTAAACATGTACACATACACTAATCACAGCTTTACCACTAGGCCTGTAACAAGTAGCATCCCTCGATATCTTTAAGAAACTCCTGAAGACAGAGCTCTCCAAAGAGCAATTACTCTCCTAACACCTCTAACTACTTCTAACCTCGTTCCCTTCTTCACCTCCTTCCTTTTCCATCCCATTATTTCTCTTTGACCTCCTTTAGGCCCTGTCTAAAATGTTTTTTTTTTTTACCTTAAACTTTTATGTCCTCTGTTACTCTATGTACATCATATATTATTTGCCAAATATAATGTAATGTAATGTAATTTAATGTAAAATAATTGCAATTAACTATTTTAGTGTCATTTAAGACCATTTCAACCACTGATAAAGATAATAAAACAGTATACTACATAAACACCCTTTAAAAGACCACTGGAATTAATAATTAAATAAATAAAATAAAACCACTGTTCTAGTCAACATGCTCTCTCTGTCACATTAATAGGCTCTCTTTGCTGAGTAAAATATTAAGGATAGCAATATTGTTAAGGTCATGTCCATACACTGTACAATAAGTAGATAATATAATCATAGTGACAGGTCTACTCAGCACTAGGACTGCAACTGTATTTGAGTAAATTGCTACTTACAATCAGTTTAAAACACATTATAACAAATCATAATGAAAAAGTGAAAGCACCAGTCAACTTACTAGCATTTTGTTGTGTGAGATACAGCCTTACATGAAAAATGCTGTTTTAGTTACAATGATAACACTGTGTCACACTTGGTCAAGGTCAAGGATAACACCATGGTCTGATACTTTTCGTAGATTTAATAATATTACTGTTCATAACATTTAGGCTTGTAGTACAATTAAAGAAGAACTCTGGTGTAAAATGGAATTTTGGTTTAGTAAAATATGATAAAAAGTATCTACCTTTGATGAATAGCACACCTCCGTTCTCCCACAGCGTTCCGAGATCCAGACATTTTAACAGTTTGTCCAAACACCCTTCAGACTGAGTGACACGGGGCATAATTTGCGCCGATAAATCACTTTTTCTACCAATATATAGATTTCGCATAACCTGCCTCCAGCTGGTACGCTATGCGGATTCTATGTATATGTCTATGTTATTATCAGTACAGTGATGGTGGCACTTGGAGCTGAAGCTAGCGTTATAGGATGTTAACAGTGGTTTTTAATAAGCTTCTTGTGCACTTTTTAAGTTATTAATGCCTCGTTTTAAAAGTCAGGGCTCTCCGGATTCTAGCAAGGAGGTGTGGAGCTACTTTGAGTCTGGATAACAGTGGAAAAAGTGATTTAGCGGGGCAAATTATGCCCCATGTCACCCAGTTTGAAGGGTGTTTGGACAAACTGTTAAAATTTTAGGATCTCGGAATGCTGTGGGAGAGCGTGCTGTGTGCTGTGGAGTGTGCTGTTCATCAAAGGTGAGTATTTTTTATCATGTTTTACTAAACCAAAAGTCCATTTTACACCAGAGTTCTCATTTAATATGTTTAATGATGTATAAGGTTAGGTCAACTCTGCCAATTATGCTGTGGATAAGTGCTCCTCACCTCCACTCTGCCTCCACATGAAGTCTCTCGTAGCGCTGCTCCACGTCTCCTATAGTCAGGTCTGGGTGCAGCCAGTAGTGCTCCTCAGACTTCAGATGTTTGAGCCTTAACCCAAAGCACGGCCCATTCTGTACATTAGGACCCAAACGACCACTAATCAGAATAGACTGGATAATGGCCTGAGGATGGTTAGATAACAAAGTAAATAGTTACTTTTAACTCAAGAAAAAAATGTGTATGTTTCTGCATTTTACATTTTGGTAATTTGGACGTAATAGTCTATATTTTATTATTAGTAGTAGTAATAGTAGATGCACTAGTAGTAATAGCAGTAGTGGTAATATTTATACCATTTTATCCTGACAACACACCAATTATGGTCACTTATAAAACCATGTTGTAATTTCATTTTTATTTTTTTTATTTAACTTTATTATATTAATATTATATTATATTTAGACATCATACAAATCTTCTATTATTCCTTAAATTCCACACATACAGTACATCAGCAGAGCTTAAAGTTATCTACATTGAATATTGTGTAAACACTGCAAGACTCATACCCTTATCTGCCAGGAACTGTCACACTTGACCAGTTTGAAGTTCTTCAGGTTGTTGGTGCTGCAGAAACACACTTTGAGGATCTTCACAGGTCCCCCCTCACCAGCTAAGCCAAACACAGGGCTCTTTGGTCCTTCGGAGCCTGGAGTAGGCACCTTCCAGGACAGTGTGGTGGTATCACCTGACATCTTGAAAACCTCTTACAGCAAAAAGCACACCATCACACCCTCCTTAGGCCTGTGGAAAGAAAAAAACACAGTCAAAGCTGATAAGATCACTTACAGGTCTGCATCAACATATTTATCAGGTGATACCATCAATCAACAATATCAACCACAAGTCAGTTATGACAATTCAAAGAACTGTGTGATTGTTTGACTGGTTTCTTGTATGTCATAAATGTCTATAACATAATATGTAGGGTTATAGACCTTAAAAGATCTATAAAGCACCAAAAAAGGTTTCGCTATTTTTAAATAATAATAAAAAAAATAAAACTTAAAATAAAAATAAAAGCATATGTGCCACAATTTAAGCACTGTTTAGTGATAAAACATTAAAAAAACTTAGCTGAAGACCAGGTTAGAGAACTGATCTATAAATAGAGAAGCATGGGACACTGCTGAAAAAGATGTTAAAGTGCACAAAAGGTAAAAGAAAATACCTAATTTCAGCACCTTGGAAAATATGTTCTCTATTAGAACAAAACTGAACACAAATTGTATTCATTGAAGGAAACCAAAAAGGAAGTTGCTGCTGTCCAAAAAATAATAACATTGCATCCAGACTACCTTGAATGCTTCTGGGAAAAGGGTCTAAAAGACAGAAGATGAATGGATGTAAAATAAGGGTAACAGCGAGTGGCTAAAGCTAAAAAGATGTTGGATGATGCAACAAGACAATGACCCAGATAACAAGTAAATCAACTAAAGAACAGTTAATAAAGAATTTCTATTAGTGTTTTGGAACATTCAAGTCAGAATCCTGACCTTACTACTACATAAATGCAGTGACATCTTCTGAAGCGGGCTGTGCAGCAAAGACATCTCAGAAATATTGTTGAACTTAAACACAATTATGGAGAGGAATAGTCCTATATACCTACTCAATGTTGTGTAAATGTTATTTCCTACAGGAACATTTGGTGTAGGTCATTAAAGAGGTATCTACTGCTTGTATAGGGTTCACTTACTTTTTCTAGCCTGCACAGTGGATGTTTACTCAATGTTAATCAATTGTGACTTTTATCAATCTGGACACTTTTTATCAAATAACAAAAGCCAATAAAAAATGTGCTGCAATATTTGCATTATTTAAGACTTTTTTTTTTAGCTTATTTCTGTTTATATTTAATTCTGTAATGTTTTTTTATATTAATTACTATTTAATTACTGACCACACAATGTAACATCGATGAATGTTATTGGTTATTAGTACTTTTGAACTTTTAAGCACAATTCAGCTTTTTGATTCATTTTTTTTAGAAAATATCAAACATGAAATCAGTGGAAAGATGACTACACTTCGTTTGGCTACAATTCGATTGGTAACACTGACTGAAGCATATAGTGGTTATCATAATTCGTGGAAGAGCAATAATTTTATAATTTGATCTTGAAAGCAGTTTATGTGTTTTGCTCTTTACTGGGAAGCTTTAGGGCATTATTATTTTATACAAAATCACTGTTTACATAGACAAATCTCTGCTCACTGGTTAAAACTGTGAAAAAACTTTAACTTTCATTTGAATATTCTTCAAATGAACAAGTTTTTTTTTTCAGTTTTTTATCAGTTAATCACAGAACCACCCAGAAATATTGTTATATTATTTTAGGGCCATATCACCCGCCATAATCTGATGCAGCCTACCCTCAGTTGCAATTTTGGAATTCAATGAAATCTGGAGTGACAGCTCTCTGTATTTGTTTTGGCAGAGTTAATTATTGATTATTCACATTCTTTAAAGGTGTTTCAGTGGAGTCCATTCCACAGCTGGTCTAATATCCCAGGCAATACAAAAATAAAATCAAAAGGAACGTCATTATGCATGTTAATACAGGTTCAAGTTCACCATCTGCATCGTTTAATCAGTTAATTTCACAAACATATACATACAATGAGGACTTGGTGACAGACGACTCTTTTGTTAGATAATATAGTGACAATTCTGACAGACTTCCAGCTTTAATGTTTCATTTTAGAAAACAAGCTTCTACAGCTGCTATTCCTGGGCCAGGAGATGAGCAGTCGAGGAGAGAATGTGTAAGGTCAATGTTTACCTTGTACCAGTCTGAGGTCTCCTTAGATTGAGAAATATAGTGCAGTGCTGCCTAGCGTAGGGAGTGTGTGTCTTTGAGTGTATCTGATCCAACCCTGCTGTTTTTGTTACCCTGAGGCAGTGAATTCCTCACTAGTACTGAGACTACATGTGCTGGATGACTCAGTGCAGTATGTTGCCATACCATACAACATATATACAGCAGAAAAAAAAACGCAAACACATGGATTATTCCCTATTATGAGTCAATGACATTCTAAATTATGTTTTTTTTTTAATGCCACAATACACAACAAGTGCAGACTACTGTACATGTGACAATGAAGGCCTAATAAGTCTAATCTTTTGTTTTGTTGCAAACAGAGAGAGAGAGGGAAAGGACACCACAAGTCTTGCTTTTCAGAAGGCGTGCAAGCAGTTTACTGCAGGTAGCATGTGGGTGAGATCTGACATCCAGAGGTCATCATTTTTGCAAGCAGTCGCTGAGGGGCACAAGCAGTTTAAATTGGGGGGGAAAGAAGTCGGCACAAAACAGCTGAATGTTGTGTATGAAATATAGCTAACCACTAATCATGGATACTCAAGCTTTTGCGCAATGTGAGATGATGAAACAATAAGCAATTACCGTATTGGGCTGAGAGTCTACAGCTTTAGGTGTCTCTTAAAATAGAACAACAGTGATGCAACTCAGCTAATCAAGCTAACTCTTCTCAGGGAGCAGGATCTGACTTGGGAAAAGAGAGTAGGGCTACATTTTATTCTGACAAACAATAATCCATGGCCTCACAGTTTTTACTTATCTTCATCGGCACTATTCCACGGATATCCTATATGAAACAAACTACTATATTTTTAAAATTTCAATAAATTGTGCCGGTATAAAAGCATTCAAATAATCACAAATCAAGACAAACAAGAAAAAAAGGCAAGTTTATTTGCATAGACTTCCTAAATGATATTTCAACAACAGGGGTGCTCCTTATTTTAAAAATTCTGCTGTGCCTTAAAATATGACATCTATTATGTTTAATGTAGTAGGGACTCAAGCATCACTCCCAGAGCCTTAAGATGTTTATGCTAGTTTGCATATGTGAAGGGACCTAATGAACATGACTTGTGGCAAGATTGTTATGCAAATGTCACAACAGCCATGATGGGTGAGGCTAAGGATGTGTTAGCAATGCTAATACCTCAGTAGCGAAGCTGGGTAAGTTAGGCAGCCAGTGTGGTAAAGGTAGTAATGCTAGCAGCTAGGGGGGTACCTTATCGTACTGTACGCAATATTATCACCAAGATTTTTGAATATTGTTTGCAATTTTGGGCCATCAGGGTTCAACTTTTGCTGTTCTTAGCTAAAGGAAAATTCAAACTGTTTTCATTTCTCATTAAATCTATATCAACTATAGACATAGTATATCTGTCCAATATCATTTGGTATTTAACTTCAACTCTGGATATATTATCAAGAATATTGTTAACACAAAAAATACCCTGAATTATAGTGACATTATTTAGGGCCATATTGTCCGCCCTTACTAGCAGCACAGATCATGCTAAAAGGTGTTCTATTAAATCAATTTAAATACTGTTTTTTTGTATAAACACAACCAGGTTTCACAAATCCTCTGTAAAATCTATATATTTACAATACCTTATTTTACAATAATAATATGATAAAGTCTTTGAGGCTTGAAGGGAAAAGCTCACACGTGTTTCGACGAAGTTTCTCAGTAAGCGAATAGGTACGTTTCAATTAGTATTCATGTTGACTTTTTTGCCTAAATCATCTCCTCATGATGCTGTATGACAACATGTGGTCAAATTGTCTACACCTGATCTGATTATTTGATTCTACACCTTTAGGATAATGGCCTGTGTCCAGAGTGTGGCTTAAGCTAATTTATTATACCAACGCCAAAAAAATGTGACTTAGGCAATTATAATAGCTTCTCAAGATGGCGGCTACCTTCAATGAATTAATGATTCAGGGCTTGTCTCCAAATCGGTAAGTGATGAGATTTTCACTATAATAGGTTTATTACATATTATATATGAGTTGTTTAGTCTGCATTTTAATCAGCAAAATGGCAAAATACATAAAGCTATCTAGAAATTAAGGTCCTACAGTTTATGGCAATTAAAATGATAACATTCTACTTGACTGTATTATACTGCTTGACTGTATTATAAACTCTCCTCTTAAACCATTGGTCCTTTTTACATAATAACTGTTTGTGTTTAGGGCTGGGTGATATGGAGCAAGAATATATATATATATATTTTCAATAATAATACAATATTTTTTCTCTGAGTGATTATATAAGATATATATCTTGATATTTGCATTTGCACCTAGTAGCATTTTATATTATCAACAACTGAAAGGCCATTTGAATTACGCTGATAAATTATAACTAACAGTGAACAAATGTTTTTCTTCCACTTCAAGTAGCCTACAAAAAGGGACATATGAAAATTACACTATGCTTAGGAGAAGAATGTATCTGGAGTGCTTTAAAAAGTAATTAATTAAATAAAAAGTGCAGTTTTACTTTTTCATATTCTATAAATCTGGGATGAAATAGTGTCTGGTCCATTCTCATACACATGGAAGGAAGAGAAAGGCAAACTGTGGGAGCTAATTGGGACACAACATAGCCATATATAACATATATAAATTGTGTTGTCTTCTTATATCTCATATTAAAATATATTGATATTTCTTAAAAAAACTTGAGAAATCCCCCAGCCCTATTGTGTTTTCCTGAACTTTCATGCTGCCACTTGAGTTGTTAAGGAGACATTGAGCCAAAAAGAGATCTTTATCAGACTTTGGCAGTTAGCTAGTATCTGCTTCAGCACACTGAGTAAGTACACAGGCCTCTTGGATAAACAGTTCACAACAAGGCCTGAGGAGGACTGACGAACCTGCTTTAACAGCTTTAATAGTCCCTGGTTGTTTAACTAGCTAACATAATAAGGCCTGGATACATGAAGTGATATTGGAATCAGCCAGAAGATCTTCTTATTGTCAACAGGTGTGTTTAAACTGTTTTAATACTGTTTGTCTGGTTGAGATAAAGAGCAGACTCTCAGAATATGCGCAGGTAAGTTAAGTAGTTCTCGTTGACTGCAGGTATTTTGAGAGCCTCCACAGGCTCTGTGGAATGCGCAGTCTTGCGCAGACTTGTCCAGACAGGAGCTCAGTTTGTGCAATACGTAGAAATAAAGTTAAAAAAGGCAAAAGCTCGCAAATACTCGAACAAGAATACAATGTTAAGCCCGTAAACTCGAAAGAGAAGCAGCTCGAGTGGCTACGGTCAGCCTAACGCCACGCTAACCCTGGTTGCACAGTTAATGAAGGAATCTGAAGGGGGTTGGATTGGAGAACTTGGTCAAACTCTTAAACCGCTCAGATAATGCTCAGTAAATAAAACCCATATTATATATAAATGAGTACTGTGCTCAGAGTCGTACCCGCAGCTTTAGTAGCCCATTATCTCACTTATTAAATAACTGACCTTGCAAAGTAGGCTCTCCGCTCCAGCCGGGCTCATATCCGTAGAGCTGATCCACACCCTGCAGCTCCTGCAGCTCCAGGTAGATGGAGGTGCTGCTTTAAGCCACTCCTTCACTCCCGCTGCTGCTGCTGCAATTCTGCTGCACTTCGTACTTCCTAGTTCTCCACTGCACAGCTGCTCCAGGCCACACAGCAGAAGAGAAGCCCTGAAGCTCCACATGCAGTGCTCTTACCTCCGTGTTCCTGCATGACTCCAAACACTTAGGATCAACTCTGGATTAAACTCACCATTTAACCGGAGAATATAGTGGTGACTTTAAACGAGTCTGTTTCTTTTGGCAATACCTGTAGACAGATATGTGTACCAAACCCCAAAGTTGACAACAGAATAATACAAATAAAAAAAAATAATGTGTGGTCTTGACTTTTTTAAGATATGGGAATAAAACATGAAGAATGAGATAATTAAGATGTGGCCACAACTTAATTAGGGGCCTATTGATGAAGCCTATCACTGACATCCATACAGCTCTAAAAAAAAAATTAATAAACCGCTTAAAAATGATGAGTTTTTTTTTATTTTACCAAACTGAAAACCAAGCTGCTTGATTTTTTGCACCAGGAGTATCCAAAAGCAGTGTGTAAGACTGGTGGAGGGGAACCTGCCAAGATGCATGAAAACAGTGTTATTCCACCAAATATTGATTTCTGAACTCTTAAAAGATTATAAATATGAACTTGTTTGCTTTGCATTATTTAAGGTCTGAAAGCTCCGCATCTTTTTTGTTATTTCAGCCATTTCTCTTTTGCAAATTAAAGCTTTAAATGACAATATTTGAAAAATCAGAGAAACTGGTTTAGAAACTGAAGTGGCCTCTTTTTTTTTTTTTTCCAGAGCAGTATATGGGGCCAACATTGAAGTTGTGGACAAAACTTTCTGGTACCCGAACAAAGACTTTGGCAAGACTGACATCTAGTGGATAGCACTGTTGTAGAGGTTTTTTTTTTGTTAATGTAAGCTCCACTAAACCTAAAAAAAAAAAAAACTATTATGCTTTTGGACGTAGCCAGGTTCTAATAATAATAATAATAATAATAATAATAATAATAATAATAATAATAATAATAATATAGGTGTGCCTTTTGTCATTAAAACAACGAATTAAATAAAAGTTAAAATAATATATAAACTCATGGTAAGCACGGATACACTCAAAAAATACGCACATTTAAAATATACAGGTAGCCCTAACCGATTATTATTTTATTAAACTTTAATGAGCTGCAAAATCAACAGGGCTTTTTTAAAATAAATAATCTTTTATGCTCTATTCACTGTGAGAATAAGCTTTTTCAGTGACCCAAGCATGTCAAGTGTTTGAAAAATGTCGAAAAGCATTAAATTAAACAATACTTTGTTGAAATGCCAAAATAAATGTCAACACTACAAGCTTTGACTGTAATGCAGATAAACAGTAAAGATGAATTCACTATGCAATAGATGACAATATGGTTACTTTTCCAGTCACAGATTAGTAGAGTAGATATTAGTCATGCTCTGGGCAGATTGGCTGTTTAAGCATGAATAAGCCTGGTATTAACTGTTAATACTGAATAAACTCTAGTGCAGTGGAGACATGAAGGAAGCTTCTGTTATTCAGAATCAAAAACCTGTCAGATACTCAAAAGAAAGTGGAAAAAGATTGGGACAAATGTATTGGGACATCTTATAATTCATTATTTCTTCCATAATTATATTTTTATGGCTTATTTTATGGTTACATTATTTATTTAGGTTTATACTGTTATTAAAAGGAATCTATCTCATATCACAGGTCAATTTTACTTAATTCTGACAGTACAGCACGTGTAGGTGTCGCTTAAGCTGTCCATACACTACACAACTTTGACAAGACTCTGAAAAGACTTTAAACTGACTAAAGTCTGACAACCTCTCACATCCAAAGACTGGGGGTCACTATTTACAAGACTGCAACTAGATTCTTCTGAGATTATTTCCCATCATGCTTCTGATGGAGTTTAACACAAGGAGAAGCTGTTTAACAGTGGAGCAGAAACAGAAGCACCTGGAGGGGTCTGTATAGAACCATGACACCTCAATAAACATTTGGATGCTTAAATGGGGTTTACCTGATTATGGAGTACAAATGTGTATAGTTTCTTAAACAAACAAGTATCAAAAATGATCTGCACAGCACCAGATACCACTGTTGTTATCAGTATTCAGTTGAGTCTTTTTTGTAAATATTCCAATTTTACTGTGTTTGGCACCTTTAATTACATTGCATGTGTAAAACTAACTGTATTTGTTTCCATAATGAGAATCTTTAATAGCATCACAGTAGCCCACACATGCAGTGTACTCTGGAAGGATGCAGAATTTAACATTTTTATTCTATTCTAATAATGTTGAATGTCTACTTTTGCAAATAGGGGGATTTCCTGTGCAGCTGATGAAAGTATTCTTCAAAGATATTTCATATTTTTATTTTTGATTAATTTTTAAATTAATACTTAACCGGTTACATCTTTCTGCTTCTGTGTGCCTTGCTGTGCTGTTCTGTTGTAAAAATGAATCCTATTTTTTTTTTCTTGGACAGTTTTAGGAAGCACAGATGGAAGACCTCAATCTCCACCTTCTTCCCAAAGTCATACGTCCTGGGAGAGACACAGGACTGTTCTCATCCAGCATTATCATTCAGAACAGCTCCCCTATAAATCTCCAATCCAGTGTTCAGGTCGTCATATTTACTTTGTCCAGGTTGGCTCGTCCAGTGCTGCTGGTTACGGAGGCGGAACACCCTCAGTGGCTGAGCTTTCAGGACACAACTTAACATTCAATACATGTGACGGTGGAACTATAAATGTCTCTGCCTCTAGATGGCACCATTCCCTTTTAATTTATAGTCACCAAGCTCTCTAAAGTTTAGTAAATGCCCCTTACTGTATAAAATCCAATAGACCTCACTGTAGTGGTCAATCATTCAGGCCTGTATTGTTATCTTGGAGTACTTTGCACATGCACTTATTAATGTAAAGAACTGAAAAAATACAGAACTTTTATTTGTGTATTTTGCATTTGTGTTTTATATAAGCTAATATAAAGTGTGAGTAAAAAGCGCGGAGGGCTGGAGAGAGCGCGCAGGGCTAGAGAGCGAGAGAGAGAGAGAGAGAGAGAGAGAGAGAGAGAGAGAGAGAGAGAGAGATTCATCACCTGGTAAGAAACCGACAATTGCAATGTCATGAGCAGTTTCAAAGAACGTATAGTGATTTCTAGCTGGTAGTGTGAAAAAAAATATTTTTTGAATATCTCTTAATTTGAACTTTGAACTAGTTCAAAATTAAAATTGTGAACTTTGAACGTGAACTGTTCACTTTGAGCATGTATGAACTGACTTGAACTAGTTCAGGAAAGCTGTGAACTGGCACAACCCTCCCACGGCATCTTCAAACTCGTCTTGGGTCTCTGCTAGTCGGCTGAAGCGCAGTCCGGTTGTGTGCTGCGTTTTTTTTTCTAGTGAAATGTGCTGTGTGTCCCCCGCTACGCCCGCGCCCCTCCCTCTCCAGGTGTCTGAATCTGAATGATTGACTCTGAAAACTTTGTTTTACGAAACTTCAATCAAAATTACGAATTATAAAGAAAATCTTGTTGAAATATGAAATCATATTTGCCTATATTATTTTTTCCCCTCCCTCGGAAGGGCAATATCAGCCAAGGAGGGCAAAAGGGCAGTTGCCCAAGCACATTGGGCCATAGCGTCTGCACATCACTGCTTTATTTAGTTTCTATATTGCAAATAAATATTAATCACATGAAAACATTTAAGTGACACATATGGAATTTCATAGTAAACAAAAAAAAAAAGAGTTTGTCATCTCCTCACCCTAAAAATGAGATGGTGATTTGAGGTGATTTGGGATGAGCTGGAGCTTCACAGTGTGAGAGAAAAGCAGCAACTATTGTTCAGCACCTCCAGAAACTCATTCAAGACGCTGAGAAAACTATTGTGGTATCTAGAAGAATCTAACATATAAAACATATTCTGTTTGTTTAACACCCTTTGTTTACAAAATCATTCCATATGTGTTCATTTATACCTTTAATGCAGGGGTGTCATCTTTTATCTCATTTTCACTGAGGGTCACATTGGCATAATGACTGTCCTCAAAGGGTCAGATGCAACTTATAAATGTAACAAAATGTAGCCAAATGTAACATAAAATGAATGTGATTACTCCTTTATGTTGAATATTACTGAATATATTACTTATTCAATTAAAACATTACAGTTTAATGGAAAAAATATGTTTGCTTGTTGCTCTGTTAACATAAATCCTTTTAATTAGTCATGTTATAAAATCCACAAACTCTATCAATCAATGATCAAACTATTCAAGTGAATAAAGATAGAGTGCTGTAATGTCTTAACTATTAAATGTACAATGTAAAAAAAACATAAAAAGAAAGGAAACAGATTCAATGAGAAGAGGTGTTTCCAAACTTTTGACTGGTACTGTAAATCCTTACATAAGTTCAATATAAAAACATGAATCTATATGCTATTTAATATTTTTATGTGCTCCTCTTTAAAATAAGTCTCTGTAGAAGCCACTGACAGCTTAAATCAGATATACTGAATTAGTTCTCTCTGACTATGAAACAGTGTGGCAATTCCAACATAACTAGAAAGAAACAAATTCTTAAATTGAACTTCTTAAATCTACTTTCTTATCATTTGTCTAAAGATTATGTAAAAAAAAAGATAACACTCAAAATCTGAGATATGATCAAATGCCGCAAGATATGATCACTGGTAAACCAAAATAAACTTAAGGCACAAGCTATTTGCACCCAGATGTATTTAGCAGTGTGTACTACTTGTACCCAGGTCTAAGTAACACTACTATTACTAAATTCTTTCTATGGAAGTCAATTGTTTTGTTCTAGTTTTGTCATGTATTTTTGACACACTTTACAGAACAAGGGTCAGATTCAAATTATGTAAAAATGAAAGGAATATCAAAAACATAAATTGAGATAAAAGGTTCTTGCATGTCTGTAACAATATTGGCAATCTACATTCTTAAAAATGTTTTTTCAAAATTTAGCAACGAGAATCTCTCTTTTACTCACTCACACCTAACAATTATCTATGTTTGAATACAGTTGAATCATTGTAAATAAATATTAATCAACCTTTCCTCAGCATTTCCTAGTTCCTTCATTAAATTTACATTTTTATTCTCCCTCACTTTTATTGGTAGACATGCACACTTGTTTGATTTTTTCTTTATTTTTTCTTTAATTAAGAGGTAAAGTTATGCTCCCTGTGTTGCAAAAGCTACTTGTGCAAATAGTCACTCCCTAAAATACAAAACTCAGTATTGGAATTAGTACCCAACTTTTAATCACTTGAATGGAACGGAGTGAAAAGTAGGCCACTTCGGTCTCTAATATTATTAATATCACTAATGAATGAGTACTAGAGATTTCTTGACTTGTGTGAATGACATGTTATTCACATGTAATATTTTTTTATTTATTTATGGCAATAGTTGCGTATAGTCATCAGTGTTGGGAAGGTTACTTTTAAAATGTAATCCCTTACAGATTACTGATTACATCACTCAAAATGTAATTTGTAACGTAATCTGATTACTTTGGATTACTTTAAATATTGTCATTTTTTTAAGCCTGATGTCACATCTGGTGCTGTTAGCTCCTCTGTTTCTCCCACACCCAGCTCTGACAGAGGTTCTCAGGACAAAGACTACACTACCCAGAATGCACCACCCGCTGACATCACGCACTCACCTGATCACGTGACACCTCACCTGCTTCCTCCAGGAAGCCCCGAATACTGATTACTGGCACTATAAAGGTGCACGCCAAACAGACTTCATCGCCGTGTATTGTAGGTTATCCTCATACAAAGCGTTACTTATCTCTTGTCTCAGTTTACTTTGTGTATGACCTTGCCTTTTGTTTCCCGACGCCGATTTTTGCCTCTGCCTTTGATATTGGATTGTTTTGTGTATGACCTGGACTGTGCTTTCACCACCGCCTCTTGGATTATCTCTGATACTGGATTGCTTGTGTATGAACTCTGGACTGTCTCTCGTTTATGGTATGGTTTTGTCTTCATTGCTCTGTCTACTGGTGATCACCCTTGTTTCTGTATCGACCCTGAATACATCTGTTTATTCTTATAATAAACATCTATTGTTTTTATCAGTATCTGCGCTTGTCTGCTATTCTGTTCTGACCATGACAGAATACGCGGCCGTACAAGATCAGATAGCAGATACTGAGGCTATTAGATCTGGTTTAGCCAACCAGGGGAGGCTACTCGGTCAGCACCAGCAAACGCTCGCTGGTGTGACCCAAGCTGTTTCGGAGCTAGCCCGCCAGCAAACCACGCAGCAGCAACAACTAGCTGAGCTGCTAGCTCACCTCAGAGGCGTAACTGAGCCTAGCCCTAGCCCGTTAGCTACCCCCAGTATGCCTAACGCTAACTCTTCTGTGCCTGGATTTTCTGTCTCTAAACCGGAGTTGTTTGATGGGGATCCGGAAAAATGCAGCGGTTTTCTTTTACAATGCTCCGTGTTTTTCAGTAATTCACCGCCTACAACCGATAAAGCTAAGATCGGTTTTGTTATCTCACGGCTTTCTGGTAAGGCACTCGAGTGGGCTACAGCTATTTGGGAAGAACTTTCTGGGGCTAGTTACACTGACTTTTTAGCTACTTTCCGCTCAGTTTTTGATCATTCGCGGTATGGACAATCTAATGGAGAACTTTTGCTGGCTCTAAAGCAAGGTCAGAAGCCGGTGGCTTCCTACGCTCTGGAGTTTCGCACTCTTGCAGCTGGTAGTGGGTGGAATAACGCTGCTTTGATCAACGTGTTTAGATGCGGACTTAACCCAGATGTACAGAGGGAATTAGCCTGCAGAGATGATTCACTGACCCTGGATCAGCTCATCTCACTGTCGATCCGGTTGGATCAACTTCTCTCGCGCCGACCCAAGATCAGTCCTCGCACTCAACACACTCCTGTGTCTCTGACCCGCGCTCCCACTCCGGAGAAAGCTGCGCTGCCTGCCCCAGAGCCCATGGATATCCAGAAAACCCGGCTAACTCCAGAGGAGCGACAGCGTCGAATCCGGCTTCGCCTATGCCTTTATTGTGGGGAGGCCGGGCATTTCAAGGCTGAGTGTGGTCTCCTGACCCGACCTGTGAAAGCTCCAGCCCTGGGACAGCGCGTGGAGTGCTCTCCACGCGCTAACGTGGTACGTAAGCATAACACAATCCTTCGCTCTAAATGTTTTTCTTTGCCTGTAAATATTATGTTACCTACTGGTATGCTCTCTGTCCCAGCGCTTGTAGATTCCGGGTCGGAGGGGAACTTCATCAGTCTGGACCTAGTTAAGGAGCATGGAGTACCCACCAGAGAACTTCTACGTCCATTAGCCATCCATGCTGTTGATGGAAAGACTGTTCGCTCCAAGCCGGTTACCCTGCAGACTCTGCCCATCACTCTTCAAGCCAGCGCTCTCCATTATGAGGAACTACCACTCTTCGTGCTTCCCTGCACCGAACATCCTGTTATCCTGGGCATGCCATGGCTGAAGACTCACGATCCCACTGTCTCCTGGCGCGAGGGGGATATCACGGTTTGGTCTGCTCACTGTCATGAACATTGTTTAGCTCTGGATAGTTTAGTTATTCAGTCCACTACTGTGGAAAGTCCCCATGTTTCTGAATCTCCTGTTATTCCTCCCGAATACTCTGATTTGCTTGAGGTTTTCAGTAAAGACAATGCTACTAAGTTGCCTCCTCATCGCCCATGTGATTGTGCCATTGACCTAGTGGAGGGTGCCACCTTACCCAAAGCTAGAGTTTACCCCCTTACTCTCGATGAGGAGAAGGCTATGACAGATTACGTTTCCGAAGCGTTAGCTCAGGGTTTCATTCGCCCGTCAAAATCTCCTGTTGGTTCGGGTTTCTTCTTTGTGAAGAAAAAAGACGGTGGACTGAGGCCCTGTATAGATTACCGAGGTTTAAACGCTATCACTAAAAAATTTGCGTACCCCCTGCCTCTCATTCCGTGTGCACTTGAACAGTTGCGCAACGCCTCTTACTTCACCAAACTCGATTTGCGTAGTGCGTACAATTTAATCCGCATTAAGGAGGGGGATGAGTGGAAAACTGCATTCACTACTACTAATGGCCACTATGAATACATGGTTATGAGTTATGGTCTCGCTAACGCCCCCGCCGTGTTTCAGTCATTTATGAATGACATTTTTAGAGACATGATTGGCAAGTTCGTCACACTTTTTATAGACGACATTCTGATCTATTCGTCTGATTTTGACTCTCACGTGCAGCATGTTCGTTCGGTCCTCCAACGTTTATTGGAGAACAATCTCTATGCTAAAGCCGAGAAATGCGAGTTCCATCTTCAGAGAGTCGCATTTCTCGGCTATGTTATCAGCTCCCAGGGAGTTCTTATGGATGACTGTAAAGTAGACGCCGTCACTAGTTGGCCCACTCCCCTGTCCATCAAAGATCTCCAGCGTTTTTTGGGATTTGCAAATTTTTATAGGCGTTTTATTCGTAACTTCAGCAGTATAGCTGCCCCACTCACCGCACTCACTAAGAACGCCACTAAGATCCTTAAATGGTCTCCTGAAGCCGACCAGGCATTTAATAAGTTAAAAGCTGCTTTCGTTTCAGCTCCAGTTCTCATGCACCCCAAACCTGAACTACCGTTTACAGTCGAGGTCGACGCATCTGATACTGGCGTTGGGGCTGTTCTTTCCCAACGCAGCGGTTCACCGCCTAAGCTACATCCCATAGCCTTCTTCTCTCGTAAAATGTCACCTGCTGAGCGCAACTATGGTATAGGGGATAGAGAGTTATTGGCTGTCAAATTGGCTCTAGAGGAGTGGCGTCACTGGCTGGAGGGGGCTGCACACCCATTTACCGTACTTACTGATCACAAAAACTTGGAATATCTACGCACTGCTAAACGTCTAAACCCCCGTCAAGCTCGTTGGTCCTTGTTTTTCTCGCGATTTGATTTTTCTATCTCATTTCGTCCAGGTCACCGTAATACTAAAGCTGACGCATTATCCCGGGTTTTCAGTTCGTCAAATGAGGGTAGCCACCCTTCCGAACCAGAACGCATTCTACCACCCACAGTTCGTATAGCTGCCATTAGATGGGAACTTGACGATCTTATTCAGCAAGGTTCAGTTAACACACCACCTCCGGAGGGTTGTCCTCCTCACAAGATTTTTGTACCTGAGCAATTTCGCGAACGACTCATTTGCTGGGCACATTCTGCCCTTACTTCTGGTCACCCAGGGGTTACACGTACGCTGCAACTGATCTCAGCTCGCTATTGGTGGGAAACCATGCGAGCTGACATACACTCATTCGTAGCTTCCTGTTCTGTCTGTGCACAATGCAAAACACCCAAAACCCTTCCAGCCGGTAAGCTAGTTCCTCTACCCGTCCCAGACAGACCCTGGTCACACATTGCTGTAGACTTTGTCACAGACCTACCTGAATCTGAGGGTTACACCACTGTTCTTACTGTTGTTGACAGATTTTCTAGGGGAGTAAAGTTTATCCCTTTTCCAGCACTACCCACTGCTCTTCAGACAGCTCAGGCTATATACACACACATCTTTAGACACTTTGGTATTCCGGAGGACATCCTCTCCGATAGGGGTCCTCAATTTACTTCCAGAGTATGGAAATCCTTTTTTGAACACTTAGGAGTGCACGTTAGTCTCACCTCTGGTTTTCACCCCACTAGCAATGGTCAATGTGAACGAGTTAACCAGGAATTAGGAAAATTTCTTAGATTGTACTGTTTCAAACATCCTACAGAGTGGTCTCAGTATCTCATTTGGGCGGAAATAGCCCAAAACTCACTCACTAACTCCACATCTGGTCTTACACCCTTTCAGTGCGTTCTGGGGTACCAGCCTCCGTTAGCTCCGTGGACAGCTGTGTCTTCCGATGTACCCGCCGTGGATGACTGGATGAAGCGGAGTGAGCAGGTGTGGGAGGAAACACATCAGCAGGTCTCTGAGGTCTTGCGCAAATACAAGGAGCAGTCTGACAGACACCGAGGTACCACCCCCCAATACCAGCCCGGAGATCGTGTGTGGTTGTCGACCCGGGACTTGAGGTTTGAGGGGTCCTGTAGGAAACTACTACCCAAGTATATTGGCCCGTTTAAAGTTCTTTCACAAGTCAATGACGTTACTTATAAGATTGAGTTGCCTTCTCAGTACAGAGTGCATAACTCATTTCATGTTTCCTTGCTCAAGCCTCTTGTCCCAGGTCCGCTGGCTGAGGGTGTTCCAGACGACGTGCCGCCCGCGGCAGTGGAGGCGGAGGCTTCGTCTACCTATGCGGTTCGAGAGGTGCTGGATTCCCGCAGGCGTGGCGGTGTGCTCCAGTATCTCATAGACTGGGAGGGTTACGGCCCTGAGGAGCGTTGCTGGGTTGCCGCTGGGGATGTGCTGGATCCTGCTCTTCTGGCCGAATTTCATGCCCGTCACCCTGGTAAACCTGCTCCTAGACCCCGTGGGCGTCCCAAGCGCTCACTCTCCTCCTCGGTTCCGGTGCGTCGGGGTTCCCAGTCTCGCATCCCCCGCCTGTCTGGCACCTCTGTGGTTTCTCCTGCTCCTCCCGCCGGTACTCCCTGCCCGTCGGGTGGACGTCGTCGTGGTCGTCCCCGTTCCGTCTCCGTCTCGACTCCCTCGGGGGGAGGTACTGTCACATCTGGTGCTGTTAGCTCCTCTGTTTCTCCCACACCCAGCTCTGACAGAGGTTCTCAGGACAAAGACTACACTACCCAGAATGCACCACCCGCTGACATCACGCACTCACCTGATCACGTGACACCTCACCTGCTTCCTCCAGGAAGCCCCGAATACTGATTACTGGCACTATAAAGGTGCACGCCAAACAGACTTCATCGCCGCGTATTGTAGGTTATCCTCATACAAAGCGTTACTTATCTCTTGTCTCAGTTTACTTTGTGTATGACCTTGCCTTTTGTTTCCCGACGCCGATTTTTGCCTCTGCCTTTGATATTGGATTGTTTTGTGTATGACCTGGACTGTGCTTTCACCACCGCCTCTTGGATTATCTCTGATACTGGATTGCTTGTGTATGAACTCTGGACTGTCTCTCGTTTATGGTATGGTTTTGTCTTCATTGCTCTGTCTACTGGTGATCACCCTTGTTTCTGTATCGACCCTGAATACATCTGTTTATTCTTATAATAAACATCTATTGTTTTTATCAGTATCTGCGCTTGTCTGCTATTCTGTTCTGACCATGACACCTGAATGAATGTAACAAATAGATAAACAAATAAAACAGCCTTTTCAATCACTCTATAAAAATACTTATGAAACCATTTCATCAAACAATTTTATAAAACACTTCTATAAATTGATGATAAAACCATTTAAAACCAAACAATGTAACAACAACCGTAAGCTATCTATTTGCAGGTTTGCCTCCAGTGTAATTTTGACAACAAATTGTGATTTAGTCTTAGTCATAGTTTTGTGACGAAAATAGTATTTAGTTTTAGTCACAATTTAGTCATCTGAAATGTTTTTAGTTTTAGTCGACTTAATGTCATAAGAATATAGTCTACTAAAATTACAGTAAATTTAGTTGACTAAAATGTAAAGGGTGTAAATGTAAATGCTTTTTCATCAGTTCCCTTGAATTATTAACTCTACACGTATACGAAATGAAACGTTTAATAACCACTTGAGTAATATTGTTAATGTTTGAAAGTGAAATATATTTATATATGATTTAATGTATATTATTATTATTGTAGGTGTGTGACTATACATATTTTACATTTAAAATTTTGCTCTAGAAATCAGGTTATAAAACATCTGAATAGTTAAATTATAGTTTGAACAGAGCTGTAGATGCAAAAACTTTTAAAGGATCTAGTTTTATCTCCAGCACTAACAGCACACCTACTGTACAGTCTATAAATGAACACACAAATGTGATGCTCTCAGGATGTACAGAGAGACTTCATGAGTTAAAGTGAGAAACTTATGAGAAAGTGCTGTAAGGAATTTACACAGACTTTTGGGTTCAGAGATTCACTTATTTTATTGTTTTATTTTCGTTATATTATTGAGTTTCTTTCTGACCTGTTCCTGCTTTAACACTAGCTATATCTTTCCCACTGTGAGACTAAACAGATGATCTGATCTTAATGAGTGAGTTCTGTGTTTTAGTGCACTGCTGAGTTAAACACATCAGCTCATGAAATAACATCAGTATTAAAACGCTGATCTCTGCATGGAGATCTGTGTTACTCTGGTCTGCAGAAGCTGAAAGATTAGTGGTGTTTTTACCGGTAATGGAGTCGCTCCACGCGGTTTACACGTTATCTTGTTTTTCGCGACGTCAAAAGAGAAATATATCGCCTCTCCCCTCTCTCTCTCTCTCCCTGCTGAACTCTGTCGAGTTAACTTCCAGTCGAGCTCCGTATCGACAGTTTAATTCCGCGCGGCGCTGCTGCAGGAGAGGCGGGTACTCCACCTTCGCTAAAGTAGCAGTGATTGGATCTCTTCCTAACTGGTCCCTACCTTTCACAGACCTAAATCAGTTCTGATTGGATTTCGTCCCTGCCAAACATTTTCGTCTCGTTTTTATTCGTTGACCAAAATGTCAGTTAATTTCGTCTCGTTGTGTGTGCGGAGCCGCTGTGAGCCGCTGTCCCTCCTCCCTGTGTGTGTGTGCAGCGAGACGGGAGGAGGGGCAGAGAGTTCCCTGTCATATCAGAGCGTATTCACCGCAAAATGTTATTTGCGTTTTGTCAGTGTTGGATTGGAAGAGCAAAAATAGGAAAGTACCGCAATGTAACCCTTTTATTTTAGCAGAGTAACTGTAATCTGATTACCACTTACTGAAGCAGTAACTGTAACGGATTACAGTTACTTATAATTTGTAATCTGATTACGTAACGCCGTTACATGTAATCCGTTACTTCCCAACACTGATAGTCATGCACAATATGCGTATTACATGGAAAATGTGACAGATTGAACTTGAGGTAAAATAGTAAAGGAATGAAACGATTTCACAGTGTTACATTATTTTCCTCATTAGTCTGCTCTTGACATCTGTTTCTTACCCTAACAGAGAGGCATAACAAGCCTTGCATCATGTGTGTTTTAAACACACACGCACACACACACACACACACACATACATACACACGGAGCATGACAAAACTCAACAGAAGGTCAAACTAATGTAGCTTGTCTATTCACAGTATAGCTGACATCACAGTTTTTATTTCTTCAGCACTCAGTGACTTATCTTCCGCTAATCGTATCTTTAAATGGAGCCGGCCCCACATTACTCACCCAGCTCTGCAGGAGAACATCACACCTGTAGCTTCTGAATCCCCAATTACAGTTCCCTCTGCCCATCAGAGCGCAGCATGCCTATTACTGTCCCCTAATGCACACCAGACAGAGTGGGCTGAGCTGCTTAGCCCACATCATTATTTAATTAGACTACATTACAGCAGTGACAACCTGACACACACACACAAATACCCACACACACACACTAATAGTACCCCATGCCTCTGTTAGACACACCTGAACAAATGATTACCTCATCCACAGACAGTCAGCCCAATGTTTACTCACATACACACACACACACACACACACACATTTGAGTACACTATGCCTTTAATAATAAAGGCACATTTACTTGTTCTGATTACTATTAGAATTTATGTGCTATAAAATATTAATCAGATATAATATTAAGAGGGGGCAACATACAATAAATAGCATCAATGTGCTTCCGCTACTATTCCTGCAAACCCATATACTGTAAATGAATTTTAAAAACAGGGTGTCTGGTAGGTCCTGTGACTTTTATTTCAGTTTCATTCACTTTTAGAATAAAGACAGCTCCTCTATTGATGTTTTAAAATAACGTTTTAGCATGCTCTGCACAATTATACGCAAATTATTACCGAACACGTACCATCTTTCACCTACAGAATGTGTGTTTTATAAGGAGTTAATGGTAATGGTGAAGGAACATCACCATCATTCGTTTTGGGCACCAAATTGAACCATTTCCTGTAGTAATCACAAACATTACATTGATTACACATACGAGGGGGTTAGTGAGCACATATGCACAGAACCCTTGGGCAGCCCTATAGCTTCCACACACAGGAAAGCAGCAACATTCTAGCTGCTTCTGTAACTTTATGCAATGGCTGCCCAATAAAAAATGTTTAAAAACTAATAAGCATGCACACTTACTAATATAGCTCACTGAAACAAATACTTATTGTTCTCTTTCTGTCCCCTAATGTTTGACTATTCTAGAAAATCTGTTCTTTCCATATTAAGGGCCTTTATCAGGGTCCAGCAGTGGCAGCTTTAAGGCCCTAATTGAACTTGCAACTTAACTCTGTAAGTCTGCTTGCTGTAGATCTAAAGGCTAATGTTTTGGATCTTCTGAAAGGACATGGTATGAAATGACCAGATATTTTATTCATATACTTTTTAATTATCCCAAGATAATGATTACATTAGGAGTAATTTAAGCATTTTAAGATAATTAACCTGCACTGTAAAACAACACAAAGTTCAGAAAACTCGAAACATTAGTTGTCACTAATTACTTAACTTACAAAACCAACATTGTAAGAAAATGTTGATGTAGTTTATGTAACTTCAAATATAAGTTCTAAGCACTATATTAGTTTGTAGTTTAAGTTTAAAAATGTACTCAAGGTACTAAACATTGTACCATTTTGAAAACTGAACCCCTAAGGTGATGTTAAATAATGTTAAATAATAAGTCGCCTTAATAAGTTGTGGCCATGACTTAATTATCTCATTCACATGCCTTAATTATCTAACTCCCACACATAAGAATCTGATTTCCATGCATTAATAAGTAGTGGCCATGCATTAAGATCTCATTCCCACACCTTAAAATAAGTCGTGCCCATGCATTATTTTATTTTAACATGATGTCACCTTAGAGGCGATATATAAAACATTAGAAAGCTGGCCTAACTAAATAGCAGATTTTGCTAGTTATTGAAGTGTGGGACAATTAAAAACATGAGATAATTATTCCAGAATAATTACGCTAAGAAAAGTGTTTCAGACCATTTCACATAAAGGATATCAGGCTGATCTTTGCTATAAAAGTCTAGGAGTCACACTGCCTGTCTTATGTGCCAGATTAATAGAATGCATTTGAGTTTTGGGGGGAAATAAGTGTAAAATTGATTGATATTATTGATAATTAGTACAGTAGTAAAAACAAATCTGCAATAGAAATTACAGCATAAAATGCATGCTGCCCAAAAACTACAGCATGGAAGTACTCACTTGTCTCCGCAGCTGCAATGATGAAACGGCACCAGATGGGGGGGAGCAACATCTTATGGATACGCCTCCTTACACATCCATGCATTATAAAACAGATATTAAACCTACAGACAGCAGAAAATGATGATTACATACATCACTCTGCATTAGCAAGGGGTGAAATATGGGTTAAGGTTTATAAAAAGGGAAATCAGTAACTGCTGGATTATGAATGAAATTGTTTACATTAATGAATTTAGCATATAACAGTGATATGACAGTGATATGACAGTTTGACGATGTATTCACAATAATCTGTCCACCTCCTCTTAACTCTGTCCTCTTTCCTTCATGACTCTACTTTATAAGGTGAAACATTCTACAGCAAGCAGAAGCCACATAAACTTTAACACAACTAATCTTCTGAATTCTCCTCCCTCTCACCCGCTGACAGCATGTTCCAAACTAATAAACCACTGCAAGATCAAATTGTTGTTAGTTTTCTGTACAAATATTACTGTAACTTATAATTAAATAATTAAATAATAATAAATCAATAATATTTTGCGGCAATCAAGAATTCATTTTATGAGCAGGCAATTTTAGTTAAAGGAACAATCAGCAACAAATAAACAATCAAAATGAAACACTTGATAGAGGTTTATGCCCCACCCACTTCTCCCCAGATGCCAACATGGGTTGCTCACATGGGTTGTCAAATTAACACATAGTGGCAAGCTTAAAGCCAATTTATACTTTTGCATCAAACTTTTGCCATAGCATACTCGTACCCTGCACATAACCCAAATGCATACCCTGACGTGGAAAGCAGCAGCTGTGATCATCACACTGTTTGCATGCTGTTGTCTATACCTGGCAACAAGGAATGTGGAAATGGGACTGGAGGAATAATGGTGAGATGGTTCATAGGTCACAACCAAGACAGATTACCATGATGTACTGCATAATTAACATAAGAAAATACTGGCTGAAGCCCTGCTGACAAGCGCTGCCAGTGATTAAACTTACAATGTTTCCTCAACATCTAAAGACACATCCTGCATCCTGACTATGTTACAAAGTAGTACAGAAAATATAGTCCCTAATGGTCTTTTAAATGACAGTATAAGGATGTTGTTTACATACTGCTGCAAAAGCACAGCTTATTTCACTGTGAGAGTTTGCTGACCATATTAGTTTGCTTATAGGATGCACACAGAAGCTAGGCTAAGTTGTTCTTTAGCAACAATATACTGGGATTCAGGCCCAGGAATGTGTGTCATGCCTGACATTTAGCAAAGGTAGTAGGCCACCAAGAGAAGGAAAAAAGCCCTTCAGTAACATGAAACTATTAAATACCACAACAGTAATACAATTATTTAAGATGAGTTTTTTTTTATTTTACATTGTAGTTTTTGTGACTTTTTAAAGTGCTACTGTTGGTCTTGCCATTACTTGCAAAAATATTAGTAGTAATAACATTATTGCATGCATGTATCAAGATAACTGAGCATTTGAAGTAATGTAAAATTAAAATGTACATATTATGTGGCAGTTGTTTTCTCTTTTGTCTTGTCATTATAATTAAAACAAGCCTGAAAGCCAAATTATGTTAATTTGATATCTTTTATACCTGTGAAAATTATGTAATATGTTAAATTCAAGGCATCATTGTTTCAGAGTAGCAAAATAATTCAGAGAAGCACATCTCACAATTGAATATCTCACAATTCATTTAAACAGCACATTTAAATCCAGTAATTGCAGAACACTTAAGGCTAATTGATTGATGTCACTTAAGGATTTTCCCAAGTAATGCCTCGGCATCATGATTACACTCTGCAGTAATTCTCTTAACTGGAACTGATTTAGAGAGTGTGGTTTTATTGGTGGATTAGTGTGATACGAGCTGTGTGTGGATATGGCTGTCGCAACTCAGACACATTCCGGTCAGCTCTGCCCACTCTAAGAGATACAGTATGGATAAAATTCTAGCATGTGTGCCCATATACCGCTCTGGAACAAAGGAAGAGACCACTTCAGTTTCTAACTCAGTTTCTCTGATTTTGCTATTTATAGGTAAATGTTTGAGTAAAATGAACATTGTTGTTTTATTCTATAAACTACAGACAACATTTCTCCTAAATTCCAAATAAAAATATTGTCATTTGCATTTATTTGCAGAAAATGAGAAACGGCTGAAATAACAAAAGAACTTTTAAAGCTCAAATAATGCAAAGAAAACAAGTTTATCAGATTAACAAAATACAAAAATTATATTTAAAAGACAAAAGTCATTTTACTGAGCTGATATGGGTTTGTATATTTAAACTGATTCCTCAGTCGGTTTCTGTTTTTTTTTTCTCCTGAAAAAAGTTACTCCTGAAAGCAAAATGTAAGATGACAAAAGGCACATCTTATGCAAGAAAAGAGCTGATGACTGTAATTTATTAAAATGCTTTTATATGTGTATGGAAAATCTGAACGTAGTGTCAGAAGACTGGGCTACATTTCACAAGATGCAATCACAACCTCATTGTCTAGAGGATCTAATTTAGTCTTAATTATGGTCATTTCAAAATCATCGAGAGACACCTGTATATTTATTTCATCCAAAGTCTTTTTTCTAAAAAATGCCTTTTTTTTTTTTTTTTTTTTGCAAAAGACAGACACAAGTTATTTCCATGCCTGTGAAAGACAGTGATTACTAATTGTTAAAAAAGGCACTGAGGGGTAAATGTGGGTCATGGCTTTGTTTCTCTGAAACAATACAACCTTAGAAGAGCATGTTTAATCTAAGGGCACAGTGTGTAATTAAAATTCAGACTTGTTTTTGGATCCAAGGACACATTTTAGCACAGCATCATGCTCAGTGACTGGCAGTGACTTTCTCCAACACGACATGACTTTACAGAATTAGGTCAGACAGTTTCTTTCTTTTGCTGTTTTTTTTCTGCCTGAAAAGTTCTTCTCGCTGTAATAATCAGGATTCGGCAATATGCAAAGTCATCTTACCTGACATTATGAGAAAGAGGGCAAAATCAGTTTTCATGAATGTATTATCAAAATGTCATTCTAACCTCCCTTCTGAATCTGTGCTTTAGTTCTGTTTACAGGAGTGAAACTGTGGGCTAGACTCTTTTGTTCTGCATTCTGAGTACTTGTCTCACCCACAGCCATAAATGATATGTTTTCAGCACTGGAAGAAAATGGAAAGTTTTATTGTCTGATTATAAATAGATGCTTAGGAGTTGCGATATGAAGTTGTGGTCGACAGCATTGTTGAGGAACAATGTACAGCTTGAGGAGAAGAGCTAAAACCTGCTGAATCTGGTGGAGGTGGAAACCTACAGGTATCTGTGGGTGTAGCTGGAAATCAGCCTGGACACGAGCCACCATGACAGTCTGTAGGAAGAAGCAGACCAGGCTCAGGTTCTTGACTGTATTGTATATTTATTATATAAAGCAGGAAGCTATACATCCTGTACTGGTGTCGGTGTTGGTGGTAGAAAGCTTATGTTTCTATGCAGTGATCTGCTGGAGCAGAATGAGTGCAAATATAAGCAGACAACTGAATAATAGACTGTAATTCCTAATTTCTTAACCCTTGGGACTAACTGTTGTCCACCAGAATAGAGCATAAACCAGCCAATAAAAATGTTTACAAGCCAATGAAACAGTAGCTTAGTCCCGCTCCTGTCACTGGAAAAAACAGCAGCTGAGGAATTTGTGTGGCAGCACTCTAAAGCCAAAAAGGGTTCATTTTTAAAAGCTCATTTTTGCTCATTTTATGTGATTTAGGCACTTTAATAATGTTTATTTGACTGTGTATGGATGGGTTGTGACATAAAAGGTCAATATCCAATATAGAATAAAAATGGTACACACAGGCTTCCAATACAATGGACATTAAAAAACAAATATTTTAGTTAATTGCATTTATCTAGACCAGAGGTGGAAAAAGTGCTGAAAAATTGTAATTAAGTAAAAGTACCTTTATTTAGCTAAAATTCCACTCAAGTAAAAGTAAAAGTACCCATCTAAAAATCTACTCGACTAAAAGTAAAAAAGTACTTAATTTAAAATATAGTTTGAGAAAAAGTTACATAGTTACTTTTAATTATTTGATGTAAAAAAAATACAAATCATACATTTTTAATGAATTATTATTACAAATAATAATTTGAGCCTTTCAGGCAGTATTGAAAGAGTAGATTGTTTAATGTTACCAAAAAAAAAAACATAAGGAATTATCATGAAAAACATGAAAACATACCAAAAAATGTTGGTTTGCACATACGCAGTGCCATAAAGAAGCACATTTTGATGGGTAGCATAACTTGACAGAACACCGGTTCCCCCGAGCCACGCAGACAGACCCCAGGTTACACACCTGATTCACACAGCATCTCTCCCACTAACTGTAATAAACACTGCATGGAAAAGTTCAGCTGTGCTGCCATAGAGAACAAAACTTTTTTTTTTTTAATTCCGACAATTCGTGTTTCCCCCCAGCATTTTATTTTTTTCTCAGTAATGGGGAGTTTTTTTTAAGTGTAGCGAAATAAATTACTTGTGTCAAAATGAACTTAAGTAAAGGTAAAATTACCTATTTTAAAAACTACCTTAAAAAGTACAAATTGCTTATAAAATCTACTCAATTACAGTAATTTAAGTAAATGTAATCCGTTACTTTCCACCTCTGAGCTAGACTTTAGGGCGTCTGTGAGCTAATATATCAGAACCGTGTCGCTGACCTTTCCTCCGAGTGCGCTGTGCTGTGATGCTACTCGGCAATGCTGCATCAACAGCAGCTCAAAAAGACTAGGTGGCTGACTTCACATGTATCGGAGGAAGCATCACTAGTGATAGGGGGAGTCCTAATAAGTGGGTTGGGTAATTGGCTGAGTAAATTGGGAAGAATATGCGGAAAAAGGTGTTGTTTATTACATATTAAATTGTATTTATACTGAATTAACTAAACACCTGTCCTTCATTATTTTGCAGTACAAATCAAGGAACTTAAAAAAGAATCATACATTTAAAATGTAATAATAAAAATAGTTCACACACACACACACAAGTCTGGTTATGAACCATAAAAAAGAAGAAATATATATACCAGAGAGGAAAATTTGGCAGGAATGTTGGTTTAGCAGAGATTAAGAGGTTAAAAACACGATATGCATTTTTGCCCCATTTTCTGCTATCCAGCAGCTCCTCTGGTCTGTCTCCTGATCACAGTAAAGGGTGGCTTTGGACCAGTATAGCAGTGTTTGGGGTGCATTGAAACTAATAACCCAGCACTCTTTCAGTAATATATTCTCTCTCTCTCTCTCTCTCTCTCTCTCTCTCTCTCTCTCTCTCTCTCTCTTTATATCCCCATTCCCATTCAGTCTCTGGTCAGCAGGGTTTCTCCCGCTGCTCTCAGCACTGCTCCCTGACCTTTTCCTGGTTCCTCTGTTTGCTCTCCCCTGGGAGGTGGGTGCGGGCAGCCATTAAACCACTGCAGCATCTCTTTTACAAACCAATCTCCCCCTCCCCTCCCCACTTTCCAATTAAAGCACATTAAAGTTTCAGCTGAATTGACCTGTTTAAAAATGAAGGAGGCCAAAAGCATCGATCCGATCTCATCCAGCACCGACTGCCACTTCAGTGGCTGGGAAAATGTGGCACGCTTTGATCATAGCTTCCCGTCGCCACGTGATTTAAGCCACAGATGTTTGAAGTCAGACTTTAGCTTGTGGGTTCTGTAACTGAATGTCACACATTCAAATCAACAGTCTTTAAGTGGTCACATTATGGTGAAGTCAATACAATCTGACTGTAAAGTCTACCAATGTCTAACTGTGTTTCAGGCGTATATGTAAATGCTTAACTCTTAACCCGGAAACCAGATACAGATAAATTCATTATTAGAAACCCTAACATGCAGGGTATTTGTCCTTCTTGTCAAAAGTTTTAGAATCCCCCCTATTATAAGTAGACTATAGCAGTTCTGTATGATCCTGTATGATTTTTATCATCTTATTGAGGGTTTTATTACAGCACTTCACCTGTCAGACCTCTAATTCTTCTCTTCACTGCTGAAACTGAGTCCAGTGTTAAACCAGTTCTCTCCAGTCTTTCTCCAGTCTTTTAAAGGCTGTCTTTTTCTAGTTATTAGAGTGCAGTAACATGATCTCTTCCAGCACAGCTTTACTACATATCAACTTACTTGATAAATAAGCACCCCCTCTTTTTTAAACAATACATTATTTTTTACATTTGGTTTTATTACTGTCACAGTTTAGCCAGTGTCTGTCTCGTTGTGTCTCCCTCTCCTGGTCTATTGTGCTCCTGCCCCTCTGTTTTCCTGTCATGTTTCCCAGCCATGTGCTACTGTTGTGTTTTGGTCCTGTCTCCGCCCTAGCCCCACCCTGTCATTAGTGATTTGTAACCCCGCCCCCTCTTGATTGATCCTCAGGTGTTTCCAGTTTCCTGTTCCCTCCATGTGTATATAAGCCCCTTTGTTTCAAGCCTTCTTTGTCTAGTCTTTTGTTAGTTTGTTTGCTGTCTGTGATCAGGTTTGTGTGATTCCTTGCTGTGTGTCTGTCAGGTTGGTTTTTGTTTCTAGAGTTACTGGTTTCTTAGTCTTGATTTATACTTTATTCTCATCTTTGTTATTTTAGTTATTTCAGTCTTGTATTTTTGTCTTGCGTTTACCCGTGTTTATTTTCTGTTTATATTCAGTGAAACTTTGGTTTATTTTGTTTGTTTGTCAGTTTGTTTTAGTTTGTTTAATAAATAAAGTAATTATTCTGCACTTTTGTCCATCCCCTCACCTACGTAACAATTACTATAATTCTAACTCTTTTTAGTTAGTTTTTAGTTCATTTGTTTTCCTTTAAATACTTGTTTTCTGGATTTTGTACCATTTCAAGTTACTGACTGGACCTTCTTGCGAAAAATAAAAGACTAACCAAAGACTCTAACTCCCAGCATGTTCAGGCACTGGACTACAGTGACGCTGCTGAGCATACGATGCTGTCACGCTCTGCCTCACCTTCCTACTGATTGGTTAATTACTTGATTACTTCCAGGTGTTTTCCCAAGTCTATAAGGTCCCTTATTCCTCTTCCTCGTTGCCAAGAATTACCTGGTTCTCCAGCTCTGTTGCAACGCGTTTCCTTGCTATCCTGTTGATTCTTGTTATTGACCTGTTTCTGTTCTATGACTATTCTCTTGCCTAGCCCTTATGCTATTGCCTTCTGTTACCAACATCCTTCCCTTTTTTACTACTCTCCTTGCTTTTTCCTTTTGTTATTGAACGGATCCTCTGTTGCTGATCTTCTGCCTGGCCCTCACTACGTTACTGGTATGTTCCTTGTTTATGCTGTCCTCTTTATTTTTTTTGTAATCAATTTTTTATTGAAAGGTTTGTGCCTAACAGATGTAACAAACAACAAAGAGTGTAACACAAAACTGACAATGTTTTCTTATCTCTTTTAAATCCCATCCCACCCCACCCACATCTAACCCACTGCATCCAGTTCACCTTATCCACTACTATTCCTTCCTACCCAGCCACCACACATTTAGCACAATATATACATGAAACAAAGTCTACTAATAGAAAGTTATCATGATAAGAGAAGAACTTTCAATTCTTTAATTACATTTAGCATGCTGCCCTGTTTAGTTACCCCGCCTGCCTTAGTGTACCTTTGTAATATAAAGTCTGTAAATAAACCACTTGTTTTATATCTGCACGTGTCTCCGCTTACCCTGGTCCCGGTGTTCCTTAACAGTCTAACACACTAAATTCCTGGGCAAAGTGTACTCTGCTAGACTCTGTTAGATTAGAACAGTGCTGAATGGAAGGCAAGTAGGCAATATATAATTAGGTTGCTTTGTGCTCACCAGCTGTCCACTAGGGAAAATGCAGTTAGACAAAAGGTGGACAATAGTAATTGCTGTAGTTGAGACTGATGCAGCCATGGCATTTGGTAAGTTTAGACCACAGCCAGATAATGTGCTTTAAAGTTGAATGAATGTGTTTAGAAATTCTATACAAAAGAAATAGTCTTTTTAACAAGTATAGAAAGAAACGAATAAAAAAGATGTTAAAGTTTCTTACATTTACTTTGACTTGCATTTAATTGCAGGCAGTATGAAGCATGCACCCTAGATTGTTATTATTTCTTAAGCTTATTTATTAGTTGTTTCCTCATTTCAGACCTGTAACACACTGAAGGTGGTCATTTGCATATTTTATTTTGCATGTATGTACCAAACAAAACATAACATATCTAGGGATAATACTTTTTTTTTTCACACCTGGCGCTGAAAGCACTCTCATCTCTCTCATACTCAGCTCTGCCTGCAATCTTCAGTCTCCGGACTACATAGCCCAGGACGCACCACACACTGACATCACACCCAATCCTAATCACATGACACACCACATGACACTTTCAGGAAGCAAGTCACCTGAATACTAGCACTACAAAATGGACTCATTTGCTCTTAGTCTTTGCTGAGTATTGATGGTTTATCCTTATACAATGCGTATTTCTATCGCCTGTGCCTGTGTATCTCTCTCGTGTTGAATTTTCTTTGTCATTTTTGATATTTTTTCTGTGTTTTCTATACTTTTTTCATTTTTTGTGGTTCATTTCATTAATGTTCAATAATAAACTACACATTGCAATTATTTATATCCATTTCTGCATGTAAGGAAACACATTACAAAAATTAAGTGAGACAGTAAAGCATTTACCATTTACCATGTTTCCATTCCTTCTCAAAACACTAAAAAAAGAAATTTTAGCATTGAGGACACCAAGCGAATAAGCATTTTAGGCAATGCTTGGTACCATTAATCCTGCAAACACATCGCATACCTGTCAAGTTTTGGACTTAAAAATAAGGGATTTTTTCCGCCGCCCCAACAGCCCAAACGAGTGAAAAAAAAAAAAAAAAAAAAAAAAAAAAAAAAAAAAAAAAAAATATATATATATATATATATATATATATATATATATATATATATATATATATATATATATATAAAATTAAAAAAATAAAATTGAAATTGAAGGGTGCACAAATTTACAAAAAGGACATGGATCAGATATATTCCATAAGTAAATAATAGTCCTAAGGGGCCTACACAATTACTAATCTTTCATTAATACTTCTTTCTATCGTTCAGTCCACTCCTGATCAGTTCAGTTAATTTCAGCCCTCTCCACATTTTCTCTCTCCAGCTCAACCGTCTCTTCTACCCCTTCTAAATAATACATTATACCACAATACTTGAGATTTAAACAAATTCTAACCAACCCTAAAACTAGCCCTGAACTAATAGAGTTTGGAAATTATAGGTTTTGGCTGATCAGGCACATCAGGGCAGGGCATTATATATATATATATATATATATATATATATATATATATATATATATATATATATATATATATATATATATATATATATGTAGATTTTTCTCAAACCCTGAATATCTATCTAGCTAATTCTAAAGTTAAGCTAACTGAGTCACAAGCTGGATTTTATTAAACACACAGGGGGTTTAATTTATGTTTTGATTCAGAGAAGAGTCTTTTTAACCAGCTATCAGAAACAATCTCATCACAGTTTACATGGTTAGTTACCTTTCTTTTAGAAAAATCTCCGTATATCCAGATTAGTTTTAACGACAGCTGCTCCGACTAGCTGCCTGAACTCACAGCGAGGGGAGGGGCGGGGCTTCCCGCACACTAAACTGCGCTCCGCAAAACCAGCTAGCTGATTGGCTGTTTCTCCTGAAAGGCGGGACTTTCTCCTTGAACCGGCACCACAATTGGTTAAGAGACACACAGCGGTCAGTGCATTGTCGCCTGTGGCCTATATATTTTTTTATTTAGTATAATACGGGAAATTTACGGGAAAATACTAATACGGGAGGACGGCGGGGAAGAGGAGTAAAATACGGTAGTTTCCCGGCCAAAACGGGAGACTTGACAGGTATGACATCGTAAAGTGTGCAGTAGTACCAAGTAATTTTTACTTTTTCCAAGTGTGCAAAATTTTTTTCACACAATCTCTATCAGGTAGAGAACAGGTCTGCAGTCAGACCAGTACATGTACCCTCTACTTCTATAAAGGCCACGCCTTTATAATGTGTGCAGCATGTGGTTTATCTCGTTGAAAACTGCATATACATCCCCTTTGTTGCAGGCCTAAAAATGCAGGAATGGATGTATATAAACAAATGAAATTAATTTGACCAGACAAAGCATGAGAACTTGGGTTCATTCTGTCTGTATGAGAGACAAAATAGGCAAAGTACATAAAATAGACAGTTTTTTGTTGTTTTATGAGCATTTTGAATAGTGTCCCAACTTTTATGATTATAATTTGGGATTATACAACAGATTAACTGAAGTTCCGAGAATTTTCAACAGATACAAAAGAACGTCAGCTAAAAAAAAAACAAAAAAAACGTTATATTTATTCTCTTATAACATATGTATTTTTATTACTGCTTCAGAATTTAAAACTATACTGAGCAATTGTCAAACTTGGATACCCTACTGTGTTTTGACATATTTTGACATATACTTCCCCATCATGGTTTCTGGTTGCTGTGAGATTCTGTACATCTCTGACTGCCTTAAGCCTCTACATAAGATGCTGAACGTGGTATATTGCATGAATCCCTCCGCAAGATAATTTAGCAGTGCAATAAAACGCTGCAAATGCAAATCACACGGCTGCAGCTATTTGTGCGGCCATTTGCGCTTTGTGCTCCATCATTCTGTCGCACTCTCCAGCTCACAAGATTTCACACCACCACACTAATGGCTATAAAACATGGTGTCAAACATGATTTAATTTGTGCCTGTTGCTCAGTTGTTCAGTTTTAAATCTGACTGTTTTCCATTACAACCAGCCTCACATAACAGAAAATACAGTTCTACAGCACAGAGACAGGAGTATGAGGAAGAGTGTTCAGCTATGAATCAGCATGCCTGTTTACCTCACAAACACAGACGCAGCAGTAAAACACAGCAGTCGTGCTGCGTCTAGCTTTACCCATTGTGCTCTGCCTCCTCTGCATGCATAATTCACACTTTCCTCCGTTTCAGAAATCCGTTTCTAGGTGGCATCGTTTTACAGAATCTCTTACACATCAACCATATTTCTCATAGGACAGTAAGCGGAGGCCCTCATTAACTGCTTCTGCCTCCATAAATCAAACTTTCATCAGACCAGAAGGAGATGAGGTGTGAAAGAGTGGGCTAATTGTTCCACGACATTAAAACTGCATCAGGCAGAAATAGCCAGACCATCAGTCTTGGAGCTTGTTAAGCCTGTGTAAATACTGATTTTCTGGGGCCTTGTGGTCTGCAGCTGCTATCAAAATGACTAAACCCATATTGCAAATTTTGGTTATTAGCAACATGTAGAAATTTTCAACTCAATACATACAATATAAGAAGTCCTGCCTCTAAATTCAACACAAAATGGTACGTTTAATGACCATCTTTTCATGATTTAGTCACACATAGGTTACTAGAACAGCCTTTTGCTAGTATGACCTGCTGCAAACGGCAGCTTCCCTGAGAAATCTAAGCCTATTCCTCATAGGCAGTGGTCTTTAGTTCAATAGCATTCTTGGGTTTGTGTGCTGCAACCACCTTTTCCAAATCCAACCAAAGGTTTTTTTATGGGGTTCAAGTCAGCTGACAGTGATGGCTTTTTCAGAATCTTTCAGGACTTCCTCTAAAACCAGGCCTTTGTGAACTTTGTAAAAGGTGTGTTTGTAACCTTCCAACACTGTCCTGTTGGAAGATCCAACGATGCCCAAGCTTCAGCTTCATCAAATACTTCATGTTATTTCCTTCACACTTCAGTTATTTAAAATGTACAATTACAAAATTGGGGACCAGGGAAAAACACAGAGACAGACCAGGAAAGACACGGAATAGGACAAAAACGAGACAGTATAACCCTTATAGGTCTTTTTTTTCACCTGACCCATTGCATTTTGGGAATTTTAATTCAAAATAATTGTACTTTTTTCATTAAACTACTCTGCAGATGTTTACTTTATCCCAATTAATATAATTATATAATCCCAAGTAATATAAACAACACATATATTAAATATGTTTTATTTACTTTTGTTCAATTACATTTATGAATAGAAATGTCACTTGTTTTTGTTTATTTTATAGAAAAAATGATTAGCAAATGTGCAAATGAAGCAATTTTTTTCCCAAAACTACAGTGAATTATTTATTTGAATTTCATTAGAAATGTAACCTTTTCACGTCAGTTTACACATCAGTCTGACTGAACACGGCCATGTTTACACCAGATTACACTAGACGTAAAGGGTAGAGTCTCACTGAGTGTGTACTGAAAATGTACTTATCTCAGTGTCAGACTCTGATCATTTTCTGATTTATTTTCCTTGCAATAAATGGGCCAAGGCCAATGAATCTTAGTTTAAAAAATATTTGTATTGTATTTGTTAAGCTTAAATTGCAAACCAGTCACACAAACCTGAAGACCTTATAAGGGTTAAGCATTTTCATGTTAATTTTATTATTTTCCTGAACTACACTAAACTATTTGGCCCATGTATTTGTCGTATATATTTGTGGATATCTCCTCTATATGTGCATACATGTAGGTACGTTAGGTAGCACCAGTTGCTGACACAAATATGCAAGTGCACACACACACACACACACACACACACACACACACTTGCCTTTACTATTCATAGTAAAAACATTTTGCCAATAGAATTGGACTCTCTAGAGGTGAATATAAATTTGAACCTATTGTCTTCATGCCTATTGACATATGTGGAATAAATCCCCTGAATACTGAGATGTGTACCAGTAAAAGTGTGTTTTCTGCAGTGAAGCCACTCTGTCCAATACTTTTGGGATGAGTTTTATTAATTAAGGATGAGATGGGATGGTTATCAGTAGTACAGACAGAGAATAAGAATACAGGTCTTTATTGATCAGTGCAGTTTAGCTGGGTTTTTTTTTAACTCTCACTAAATCAGTGTTAAGGACAGCTTGTGTAGTTAATATGTCACTACTAATATATGGCACATACATGGTAAATTCCTGCTGACACATTGCTGGCACTCTACTTCATTTTACCGGACTGACTCTTGTCTGCGGTCCTGCAGTAGATAACCACGCCTCATGGGATAAGTCTATTTAATGGGGCTGAACACTGTAGCACTTTCTGTCTCTGGGTGAATGAAGCTATAAAGATGGACCCATGTTTACTGAAGCAGGTAAATAGCAGGGAAGCACACAGTCAGGTCTCATCAATCTGCCCGAGCTCAGACAGCCGCTACTGTTGACTGCAGCCAAACACACACACTTACACTCTCCACTTGAAATATTGTAAGGAGGGCCTGTCTAATGAGTGATCCTGAGAATTGCTGTTAAATCATTTCAGACAAGGGACAAGGTATGTTAATTAATGAAAACATGCTGGACTGGATGTGGTTTGCGGGATCAGATACAGATGCTATGTATTTTCCTGTTTCTTTTCTGGGAAAAAATGCTTTATTTAAACAGTATTAATGAATTTAAAATGTACAATTAACTCCACATACACAGCTCTAGGAAAAATAATAATAAGAGACCGCTTAAAAATGATGATTTCCTCTGATTTTATCAAATTAAAAACCTCTGGAATATAATCAAGAGGAAGATGGATGATCACAAGCCATCAAACCAACCTGAACTGCTGAATTTTTGCACCAGGAGAGAAATAAAGTTATCCAAAAGCAGAGTGTAAGACTGGTGGAGGAGAACATGCCAAGATGCATGAGAAATATAATTAAAAACCAGGGATATTCCAGCAAATATTGATTTCTGAACTTGTTTTAAACTGCATTATTTGAGGTCTGAAAGCTCTGCATCTTTTTTGTTATTTCAGCCATTTCTCATTTTCTGCAAATAAATAATCTAAATGACAATCATTTTTTATTTGGAATTTGGGAGATGTCTTTAGTTTATAATAAACCAACAATGTTCAATTTACTCAAAGATGAACCTATAATTGCAAAATCAGAGAAACTGATTCAGAAACTGAAGTAGTAGTTTTTTTCCAGAACTATATGTTCCATAACATTGGTCTGCAAAAATCCTATTTTAAGTTTCTTATTTTTTTGATGTCACAAAAAGCAGCACATTTGCAGATATTTTGAAACACACAATTTTTGCTATGTTTACAGTATTTTTAACATAAAACCAAGACAAAAACAAGATCCTCAAGTCATATGACAGTGAAACTTGGAAATGCTGCTGGGAGTGTTTTAGTTTTTGGAAAAACGTCTCTTTTATGTAATCGTTTTTCCAGGGGAAAACATAGTAATTTTCCAATTGAAAAGTTGCAGCTTGTCTTTCCAGTGTGGCTGCAAAAAAATGCAATTATTAAAGAAAATTTAGAAAGAAAAGCAAAACAGAGAAGAATTTCACTGTCCAAAGAAAATTAGACCCTCCAGAAGTACCTTCTCAAACCTTCTGCTCTTTAAAACCAATGAAAAACAAGTATCTCCAAAAAAGCAACTTTACAGGAGAAAGTAAAAACCTTATAAACTTTCAATGGAATCAAAATAAAAAGAGTTTATTTCAGGTCAAATTTAAAGTATTTCTATTGGTATGTTAAAAAAATGGCACAGTATAAGGGACAGTTGGTTTGTTATAATTATGTAGTAAACTAAAAATCGAAAAAAATGGAGATACTTGTTTTTTATTGGACAGCGACGATATGCACATGTACCTGTATACATAATTGCATTAGTTGTAGATGTACTCTATTTATAATCACATTTCTCACTGCCCTGTGCTCAAAATGCAACCCACAGATTGGCTAAACTTAAAAAAAAAAAAAAGTATTATTAACAGTTCCTTTATGGGCTCTTCAATTCTGTGAAAGACGCAAAAAAGAATATCTCTTCAGGACAGCTTCTACTCTTATAATACACAAATGAGCACACTCTATACGCAGCACACTGCATACCCATTCCCTCGCCAAGTGATTCCTCCTGACAGCTCTGCACTCTGCGGTAGTGGATCTGGGAACAAACGCATGCGTCAGAGCGACTATTTCAGCAGAAACGAACCACAGTGACACATCAACCCAATAGTCCTGAATGTTTAAGATTCAGCTCAGAATTCATGCCCTGAAAGCAAAGTCATTTCAACATCAGAGCGTGCACGATTTGCACGATTGCACCTAAAGACTTAAAGAAACGTGATCTCATAGCGCGGTCTTAGGGGTTTCAACTGGATGAACAATTACACAACAGACTACATGATAGCCTCTAATAACTCTTGTTGTTTTACATCTCAGGAACAGATGGTATACTCTCACACACAGCCAGCTCTTCACAGCTGTTTATAGGCTATTTGGAGGCATTTTAACTTTAGCTAAGCTTGTTTGCTTCAGGGCAGACATCTCCTAATGATCTAAAACCAGACAAGCCGCTGATATGATATCAGTAGATGGTTGTTATCAGTGGAAAATGAATGAACCCACAAGAATTCTGTAGGAAAGAGGAGCTGAAATGACTATCCCCTGTGTAAAATCCAGCTAAATTACCTGGATTCTACCATTATAAAGACAATGACAACATGTAATACAAAAAAAATCAAGTGAGAGTTACAGTAAAGCACAGATGTTCATTGTGTCTTTTATGATCTATTGTGTACTAACTATGTACCATACTTTTTATTCCATATTCTAAATGTATTTCATTTAAAATGATATAATAAATGAAATGTGATTTTGATCTAAAGAGGTCTTTTTTATTTCTATAGCTGGTAGATCATTTTGTATTGAGTTAGGACTATATTTGATGTAGGTCTATGTAGTTGAGGATTATTGGTGAGAGAAACAATATTGAAAAGGTTATATAATTTTATACATACTTGCACATACTCACTTTTACATGTTGTCCCTGTACAACCACAAACTTAAATGTATTTTATTGAGATTTTTGAGATTTGTAAGTTATAGACCAACATAAAGTAGTACATAATTGTGAAGTGGAATGTTTTTTTTTTTTTTTTAACCAAATGAAAACCTGAAAAGCGTGACATACAAGCATGACAGTATTCAGCCTCCCAATATCAATTTATAATTAGTAGAGCCACTTTTCGCTGCAATTACAGCTGCAAGTATTTTGGGGTCTGTCTCTACCAGATTTGCACATCTGGAGACTGAGATTTTTGCCCCATTCTTCTTTATAAAATAGTTCAAGCACAGCCAGGTTGGATGGAGAGCGTCTGTGAACAGCAATGTTCATGTCTTGCCACAGAAGCTCAATGCGATTTAAGACTGAGCCATTCTAACCCCTGAATATTCTTTGATATAAATAATTTCACTGTAGCTTTGGCTGTATGTTTAGAATCATTGTCTTGCTGGAAGGTGAATCTCCTTCCTAGTCTCATGTCTTCTCTCAGGTTTGCCCTGCATTTAGCTTCATCCACCTTTTCATCAACTCTGATCAGCTGCTTTGTCCATGCTGAAGAGAAGCATCCCTACAGCATGATGCTGCCACCACCATGTTTCACAGTGGGCATGATGTGTTTAGGATGATGAGCATTAGTACATTTCTAAAACACATAGCGCTTTGTATTTTGGCCAAAAGGTTCAAATTTACAGCACCTTCTTTCACATGTTTGCTGTGTCTCCTACATTATTTGTGGAAAACTGCTAACAGCACTTTTTATGTCGATCTTTCAACAATGGATTTCTTCTTGCCACCCTTCTATTAAGGCCAGATTTGTGGAGTGAAGGACCTACAGTTGTCCTCTCCTATCTGAGCTGTGGATTTCTGCAGGGTATGAATACATTTGCAAGCCATTGTATTATTATGCATTGAATTTATTTTTATATTAAACTAAATGCCATTGAACAATCATAATGCCTTAATTTAAAACAACTTACAATAGTAGAAAAACGATAACTGACTTGTTCAGAAAGGGAGAAATAGTTGATGTATGATTATTCGTTGGGTAATCACACATTTAGTTTGAGCCTGTACAGCCTTCTTGCAGTATGGCCTCAAACATTGTTTAAAAGAATGTACACTTTACTGCAGTAATGCTCTAACAGCTGAAGAATCAGTGTGTGGGGCCTGTATTCCAGGAATTGTTTTATTTGCGCATAAATGGATTCAGCTCTGCTGAGTAAGAGAAAGTGCCTACTGAGCGTGATGGGGAAGGGCTTGTTAATACAGTCTTAATGCCCTAGGGGCAATAAAGCAAGGGCTCCAGCTTCCCTGAGGGAAGGAATACAGTAATATTGACTCACTGCGATTCACCAGCACAAGTACTGTCTAGATTCTTCTATACTCTTCCATCCCACAGTCCATCCATTTCCACAGATCAGATTCTTAATATCATTAGTTTTCCTCCACCTATCACCAGTTTGGGAATAGCATCATAACTTGATTCAGTATTAGCTCAGTATGAACAGTCCATAGATGTAAAATATCACTTTATTTAAAGTGTTTCTCTCTCTGAGCTCGGGTGCTCTGCCTCCAAAAGTGCAGTAATGCATCTCTGCATTCCTGACAGCAAGTCCTGAACTGAAGCTGCTAAAGTTTGTCCCCAGCAGCAACTTTTCCCTCAATTAGACACAATTAAGTCGAGTAACCAGGTGAAAAAAACACTGCCAAGATGACTGTGAACAGTGGTTGTTTGGTCAATGGTATATTTAAGAAAAGCGGTTCTACTAAATATACATGGAGGCTTTAGATTTCTTCCTTTGCCCCAAATGTAAAAGAATGTATGTATTTTTAATTTGTATGTATACATATGTAAAGCTTTGGACTAGGGCTATTTAATATTCTTGTTTAGCACTGCCATTCACATTGCAGGAAGTACAATGTCCCATTAAGCAAATTTATCATTTATTTTAATTAATACCTGCTTAATATACGCACTATATAATTTACGCACTATAAGGCACACTTTAAAACCTTACATTTTTCCAAGAATCATCAGTGTGCCTTATAAACCGGTGCACTTTATGTATGAATTCTACCAGTTAGGTAGTAACCAGCAGTAAAGTCACTCCATTGAAGGACAGCTTTATACATGAGTTTCAGTTTAGTTCTCCAGCAGTATTAGCATTAGCCACTAACCTCGTAAAGCGCTAGCTCATTGGCCATCCAGAGGTGAGTAATACCAGCCTGTAGCCTGCTGCTAACCCCGGCTAGCGCTAGCTCTTTCGCCGTTCCGATGTGTGTATACTGCACTGTAGCCTGTAGCGTGTTTACCATGTTAAAACAAGCTACGTGGGACAAATCGCTAGCAGTTAGCAGTTAATGCTAATGCTCCAGCTTTAGTGGAAATCTGGAAATCTAATCTTACTGTAAATAAACAGAAGCGCTTTACTCACCCAAATAAACAGTTTTCAGGAGAGAAATCTGTGTAGATTAACATCCAGCGCTCCTTTTTTTAAGAATTACTGTTTTGTTTGTTTAACTTAGCTTAGCATTACAGGTGCCCAGACCTGCTGAGTTAGAAGGAAAACTTGGTGATGCTTATTGTATTGCTTATAGTGCGCCTTATAATCCGGTACACTTTATAATGTTCCTTACCATACAGTATCCACCAGATATAGATTGTAAAAGCCCAATATTATTTTTACAACAGTCTGTTAAATGTTGAATTACTGATATCTAGAGGTTTCTGTTTAAAAAAATTCTGTATTTTGAAAGATTGCAAAATATATAGCAGAACGGCAAAATGTCATAATGTTTTTTTTTTATATCATGCCGCCCTTCTTTGGACTGTAAAGAAAAGAGCAAATGTGTTCTTTTTTGGGTAATAGATGACCAATACATATGCGATGAGCTGGAGTAGCTTTTATGAGAGAGAGAACCAATATTCAAAATCAATATTTAACCTCACTAGTGCATTCAAACCTTTGCAGCAATGTAGTTTTCATATGTAAATGTTGTATGGGAATTATAATTCCTTTATGTTGTCAGTCTGTATGTCACTACAATTGACTTATTGATTCTTTTTTGTAAATGAGTTTAAATAAAAGAAAATATTGCAGCTTGTAGTGTGACTGAAGAATCAATAAATCAATAATATAACTCTCAATTTTGTTTCTTACTGGAATGCCTGAAGGACAGACATAATGTCTGCATGCAATTATCATGCAATGTACTTTAACAAATTGACCACAAAAAAAATAAATAAGGTGAATAATTTTAATTTAATAAATTAAATGAGTTAAATGAAATATTAAAATTCTGCTTAGACACTAAGTTACTCACTTTAGCCTTGTGCTTTAGTCATATTCACAGTATTTATATAACCAAAAGCAACCCAGCCTTTTTTTAAAGTAAAGTTTTTTTTTTTGAGAAATCTCAAATCAAATAAGATATTATTATTATTTATTATTATTATTATTATTATTATTATTATTATTATTATTATTTGTTAACTTAACCAAAAACAAGATATGTGCTTCATACTTGGAACAGAAAATGAATAATAATTAATTTATTTCAAAAATCATATCATATCATAGAAACACTCATACGCCATACAAGAATTATCATAGAAAATGAATGCGGGTCAGTTTTGTCCCATGTGCTCATTAGATGGAAGTGATAAAAAGGGGTTTTATTCAAAAAGTAAGAAAGGAAGAAATAAAATAAGGATGTCTGATCAAAAACTTGAATTTAATTGAGGAATATCTTAAACACTGAATAATTCAATTATTTACTGCAAAGATATAGAAAATGAAAACTCAGCCATTTTTGTGAGTGCATGGAGTTCTTTAAACTGTCAGGGTTTTTTTTTATCTCCTCTGTGAAGAATTTCTTCTAATTTCTTAATTTTTTCTAGAGCAGCACATTTCATACCGAGTCAAATACTCTCTCACAAACTCACAAGAAGTTCACAAGCTCACTTCACTTAACCGCTTCGTTTTAAGAATTTGAGAATTTAGACCTTTCTTTAAGTGCAGCTAAAGGGCAGGGTTCTGTCTTTCCAAAAGCTCTACGTATTATTCTGCACGTATAACCCATCTCCTCACCCCTGACAGCTCGGCTGCAGCGCGACAGCATGGAAGGGCAGTGACAGCGTGTGCTGTTTATACTGATTAAATGTCAAAACACTTTCAATGCGCCATCCTTCCCCAACCCCCCCCCAAAAAAACAAAAAAACGAGTGTGTGCTGCTGCCCAGGACCCACACGCACGCACACTGTTACGCTGGTGTCAGTTTGAGTCAGAGATGGGTCTTGACGGCCATACTCGAGACTGGCATCACCTCTGACAGCTGAGGATGCTGGGTATCCATCTGTGGAGGCGCTCAGGTGGGTAGGAGAAGAACGGCTGAGAGGAAGGAAAAGAGGAGAGAAGAAGGAGAGATAGAATTCAGCAGGGGGTTAACAGACTTTCAAATAAGGGACAGAGTCTGTTCTGAGGGAAGGGGGATGGTTTGGCTATAGCCAGGGGTTTCTGAGTCTCGTGACAAGCCTGAGGGAAGGTGGTGTCAGTTTCCTGAGCTGGAATTATAAAAACAATCTGAAAGCTATGTGATTAACTTTTGGAAGACGCCTGGCCAAATGCACCAGAAGCCTTCAGCTAATGTAAGCAATTAGCATGAGTTCCAACAAAGACACCCTTTCCTTCCAAGCGTGAGAGAGCAGGGCACCACCTAACACTCCGAGTTCTCGTTCAATCACTTTCATAATGTTTATATACAAACAGGCACCTGTCTGCCATAAATGCAAATGTGAACATCCTTTCCAGCAGCGGCCATTTATGAACAATTCAGCAAGTATGCAAAGCGTGTGAAAACATTCCAACTTCAAGCCCGATCGGCTGAGTTAATTGTAACAGATGGAGGGACTCGTTTCTAGAGTGGCTGAAAGTTTGCTGAATTGATACAAACACTATAATTTAATGCAACACTTTGAACTACACAAACAACTAAGCTTTACTATCATAACATTTAAACCTTAAAAAAAAAATAAACATCTGCATGGAAAAAAAATGGCAATTTTTTACCACTCAATTTAGTCCCAAATAGTAGCAAAATAAAACTTCAATACAGTTTATTTTATAGAATCTATAGTAAGATTTGTCTGTAAAAAAAATCACGTTGGTGAATCTATATGAAAGAAAAGATGTAACACTGTCTCTAACACAGCTGTATGGATGCTGTACTTTGGTCTGTCTTGCTTTCACTGTGAGGTTTTTAGTGGCTTTAAACCACTACAGCCACTCTTGACCACACTTGAAACATATGTGCTCATATACAGTACCAGTCAAAGGTTTGGATTTTTTCCTACATTGTAAATTAATACTGAAGTCTTCCAGACTATGAAGGAACACATGCAGAATCATGTAGTAACTTAAAAATGTTAAAAAATAAAAATAAAACGAAAAGAGAGCTCATATTAGGGGTGCTGTTAACTTTCGGTTTCTAAGGCTGGTACCTCTGATGAATTTATTCTGTGCAACAGAGGAAACTCTTGCTCTTCCTTTCCTGTGGTGATCCTGATGAGAGCCAGTTTCATCATAACCTTTTTGGTGGTCTTTGCAACTGACCTTAAGGATGCTTTCTAAGTTCTTCATTTATTTTAGCATAGTTTTTATTTTATTTTATTTTATTTAGTTAAGTAGTTCTTGCCATAATATGTATCAGGACATTACTCAAACAAGACTATTGTATTTAATACATGTTTAATACATGTGTATTAAAGTCCCTCTGTTTTTAGTGTTAGTTTGTTGGCTTTGTACGTTGTCACGTCGGTTAGGTTGTAGGTTTTTCTTTGTTTTCAGTCTTTGTAAATTCAGTGTTCCTCCTGCTTATTCTGTTTGTTTATTTATCCTATTGATAAAAATTACTTGCATTTGCGTCCGCCCCTGCCCCTCCCTTGCTGCACAACCCAACATTAGTATTATTTTTTTCATTTTAAAATGATGAAAATACACTGAATATAAAGTGTACTGTATATGGTATATAAATGCACATATAATGTTTCTATGAGAATATGTGAAATTCTCCAAAGGTGCAATGCTCTTTAAGGTTCAACTAAAATAATTTAGCATTTATGTACTCCATGTAAGTTATTGTCTGACCTGGGACGTTCTGAGGCGCGTTTCCCAAAACATTTATAATACTAATTACTGCATAACATTGTGCTTAAGCATATTTTTACTACTCTTAATTTTTTTCTTTCTACAAAATCTTTACAACTAACATAACATTAATTTAATTGACAACCTAAGAATATTCTGACCCATTAATAACTAGGTAAGCGTAATCATTTAAATATTATTTCAAAACACTGTCACATCATAAAATGTTATTTTACATTTTAGTTAGTTATAGTTAGTTCTGACCCTGCAATGTGATTGGCTAAGAGGTGTTCTATGAGTGCTGTTATCAGCTGGTAATGCACTGTAACCGAAGCTCTCCATGTATTACTCCGCCACATACAGGTAACCTACCTACCAATGAAGCGCTTACAAACCAAACAATGCAGCTACAAACAGAGCAGCAATGGAACTGTTTTAACTCAGAGTTTTTATAACCAAACATCGTATTTTTTCTTCCTCTTTAACTCAAAATCTTTTAATAAACAGTGATAATAGAACTGTGATATAATCGCAATAATACACTCAAGGTTCATGCTATAATGTGTAACTCTGCCTGTCGCCTCCTGCCTACAGCCGCAGCACAGCAGTGCCAATATGACACGTTATAGCACTCTCTCTCTTGTGTATTATTGCTTAATTATATCACTTGGCTGATGCTCTAACCCAAATCAACTTACACCATGTTGTACAGGTTGGTGAATGTAGTGTTAGCATTATCTTGCCTGAAAACACTTATTGATGTATTGTGTTGTGCATAGATGGCAAAAAAGTTTTTAAATTCAAACCTTTTCCCACATCACTCAAATAACTACTGTTGTAGATAAAACAAAATGCACCCTGTTCTTCTTACTGACAGCTGGAGGGAAGAGTTTAAACTCAACAAGGACACACAGAGGAAGCTCGATTTTAAATACCTGAGAGCTGTTCTATCTGTTCAAGGTTGCTTTAGAAATAATCAGTTTTAATTCTGGTGCAAATCAGTCCAGAGCACTGGATACTAGCTCACCTACACACACAAATTACTCCTAAACTGCAGGTTATAAATTCTGCTCATGACTATGAGCACAGTGCTGGGTAATCTCATTAAACATACGCATTATCACTGAGAGAAGCTCACTGAATAATTATCCTCAAAATATGTTGCTTTAATACTTTTTATAATAAGATTCCACACAACAAAATAGCAAAACTAAGGTCTGTAAATGAAAAATGCAAGTTTAATCAGATAAAAGAACCAAAGTTAATGAAGAACAGAGAGAGAAAGATTTGTGTGTTTCTTCAGAATAAAATTTAATGAATGTAAGGAAACACCAGCTCTTTAAACATTAAACTAAAGGACATTTCTTATAGTTCACTCAGGCCAGATTGGCTATGATCACTCTTACTGTTTAATTTTCCCATCATGTCCATTTCCACAGCTGAATCTCACTCCCAAATCTAACTTAAATGTACAATTTTAATATTTTCTTGCTATCTATTAAGTACATCTTCTGAATTCTCTTACTCCCTGTAATTTGTATTACTCTCTGTCTGAGAACCTTAATGTTTACTAAAAGAACAGCTACATACAGTGTTTCTAATCTTTGGGTCCCTTTGGCCAAATTACAAGTTTTATTGTTTTTCTAAATCAACAGTGTGGCAGTTTATGAGCACCTTATGAACTCAGGACTTATCACACCTTTAGGCAGAAATCTCAGCATGCAACCATTTTCTAGCAACTAATCTAACTAGTTAGATTAGTTTATATTTCCCAATATACTTTTGATACATTCATAGTGCTTTATACTCTATCCCATCAATGTCCAAAAGCTTCACTATGTCTCCTCAGGTGGTATATTGTGGTTTTGAACTTCAGTACCAGTCAAAAGCTTGGACACACCTTTTCATTCAATGTTTTTCTATTTTTTTCTTTTTTATCCTACATTGTTAATTAATACTGAAGTCATTTAGTACATTTAAAAGTGTTAAACCAACCAAATTACTCTGTGAAGCTTTTCTGTGCTCCTCTCTGGGGTGCTGTTTCTGAGGCTGGTAACTCTGAAGAACTAATCCTGTACAACAGAGGTAACTCTTTCTCTTCCTTTCCTTTTTTTAGATTAACTGACCTGGGGCGTGGCCACTGTGACCCGATAGTAGGAAGCACAGAGATACACAGACATGGGAAGTAAATAAACTTAAATCGTAACTTTTATTGACTTTTAAGGTCCTCCAACACACCCAAAATGATTCAAAACAACAAAAATCGGCCCAATAGGCCTTTAGTTGTTTAACGGTCTTTAACGGTCCCTTTTGCTGCGTTTTTATACCTGTCCCAGCTGGCTGCTTAATCAACCCTGATGCCGACCAGCTGGGACAGGTAGGACTGTGCGTCACTGCGTGGGGCGGACCCACGGCTCTCTCCGCCTCCTCACGCCACAATGGACATTTATGAAAGTGTAAGATGTGGATGTATAATTTCAGAAAATGGACTAAAGGATTGGACTTTTTAGATGATAAGGTTTACGTCTTATACCTTTTTCACAAGGATTATATTTGTGCCAGCAATTCTGCATAATAAGAAAAGTGCAGTGTCCTGTTAAAACTTTAATGCTAAAAGTACTTGCAGGTACTTGATTTGCCTCTTCTACCAGCATAACAGCAGTTACCTCCAAGAGATTTAATGGACTTCCAGAACTCAACTTGACCTCCACAATTCCCCTTAACTGCTATTTCTTAGTAATGATCTGCACTGTAAAAAATATATAGTAAAACACTTTATTATTGTCTTTCTCTGAATAGTGGTCAGTGAGTTACTTTTTTTTTTTGCTTTATTAATTTATTAAAAGAAATATTGTTTGAGACAGAGAATGTAATAGTTTGTTGTTAAGCTTTTTTTAAGACTACATAAGAATGTGTACAACAAATGTCTTAGCCTTCTTATCTGAATGCCACATCCTAATTGTGGTGTTTTTAGTTCCAAATATTTCTCTACATAAAAAAGTTTTTACAAATTATTGTTTAAAAATAAACTGACACTTTCTTTGACCCTTGGCTTTGATCTTTGTTACTATAACTATAAATAACTGTAAGAAATGGGAAGTGTTAATTGGTCTGGGTGGTCGGTGCTTGTTATTTATTAATCTGGAGTTTGAGAGAACATGCTGTTGGGAGTTACTGACTGTAGTTTTGAATGCGCCTCTCTCAGCCACAGCTGGCTTTCCAAGATAGTTCGTTCTCTTCTCGCAAGGTTGTGTGTCTCAGGTGGATCAGAGCTGGTATAACGGGCCTCGGCTGCTGTAACCATGGATACGCAGTGGCCCTATCAGAAATAATTGCTGTGGTGCAGCTCTGTGGTAATGCTGCAGTCCTGGACTGCACTGTGATTACTCAAACACTGTCTGTCTCCTGCCCGCGTGACGCTTTCGTCCCAAATAGGACCGTATGTTCAGAAAGCGTGTTGTGTGAAACGCGGCTTGTTTAAGAAGCTTGTGTTGGAAATGCACATATTTGGAGCTGAATCTTCTCTTTTGTAGGTTATAGTCGGTCCTTAGGCATGAATCTGCAGACAAAAAAGCTCGACTCCCCAGAGCTGGAGTATGCATTTCCCTCATAAAGTATTTAGTGTAAATCAGTTTAAGCATAGAAAGTGCTCTGGGATTAGCAGCAAAGACATAAACATTATAAAAAATGCAGAAATTCGCGTGAGCGCTGCTTGTAATGTCAGAACAGCAGCTTCACGCGCATCCACCCCGCTCAGGCAGGGGATGTGCAGAATGCCAACTTTCCCATTCCCGTCGTCTTCCCACACAGCGGAGACGGGGGCCTGTCATTCAGGGAGATCTTAGCCTGTCATCATTAGTTCTGTTCTGTCCCAGAGGAGCAGCTCACAACACTGGAACTCTGCTTAGCCAGCATCTCCCAAACGGAGAGGAGAGCGCATCTCTGCAGTCTGAAATGCAGACGCACCAATGCATGAATGTATTCTCCCATAGGCAGCTAATGAGCGGCGCTGTAGGTATCAGCACTGACTACTGTATGTCAGTAACTAATACAAAGTTGCTGTGGCGTCCTCGGCTATGGGTTAGATAACAAACTGAACAAAGTTAAGCTGAACTGGTTTGAAATCATTCTACAGTAGAGCAACCTACACTACTACACATAATAGTTCATACAATAAATATTTATAGAACAATTTATACAGTAGTTGCATTTATAATTGCACTTTTATGGCTGTCCAATAAAAAAAAAAACATGGAACTCCATGAGCTCCAGCAACTTCTACAGGACCTTCTTTACTTTAAATAGAATAGAATCTATGAAGAGTTAATTTCAGTAAAGTTCAGTCTTTTTGGAGGACTTCCATTAGTCTATTCACCAAGACAATCTGACACAGCTTAAGGAACAGTGTGTGTGTTTAGTAATTATGTAACAATATAAAAAACAATAAAAATGTTTTTTTTTTCAATATTGTTTTTCATTGGACAGCAACAATATACAGAAATAACTGTAACAAAAAACAATATGGTTGTAATTTTAACACCATTTTATGCCACTGATATAACAACAGTATGAAATATATAAGAGCACAGTTTAGACCTATTAACCATTAATTATGAAGAATGTGCCAATCTTGGAGTTTTAATTCTGTTATATATCAACCATTTCTCTCTTCTCTTTATTAAAGTTATACTACGCTATTTCGTATGAAGTGCTCTTATGAATGAAGAAATATAAACACAGTAAATTAGGTACATTTAAGCTTTTTAATGAAAAAAAGTTTGTATCAGTTTGATTGTTTGATTTAGGGTTATTTGTTGGATGGGCTGAATTATTATAGAATTTCTTAAGTATATATTAATTAAGAATATTTGAATATTTTTTTCTAAAAGTATATGTATAACATTATTTCTTATTTTTACTTTTTGTTTTTTTTATTTGAACATTGTCCTTTAATTGTTGTTGTTATTATTATTATTATTATTATTATTATTATTATTATTATTATTATTATTATTATTATTATTATTAATAATAATATTATTATATAGTACATAGGTATTGTTTTTTCATTTACATGTTTTTTGAATTGTTGCCATTGTTTATAGGGACCCACTGAAAAAAAAAAATACTGCAGTATAAATGCGTACTGAAACAGTTTACGTAACACTAATCAGAATATAAATATATCATGATTGGCATCTTTACAAGACTGATCAGCAATATGTTTCAGAGTGCGGTCAAGATGTGTGAAACATCTGATGTGCTAATTAGACTGAAATAAATCACTGGCGGTGTGCCGCTCGGAAGCTGGCAGACAGTGTTCTCATCCCACTCCAGTCAGCACTCTGACGAGAGGAAACCTGCTCTCTCTCTCTCTATCTCTCTCTCTCTCGGCTGATTTGCCGGCTTTGGTATTTGTTGAAACATCACACAATGTTAGAATATGTGGGCAGAATATAGATATTATGAGAAAAGCTATCTTCTCTCACCAAACATGTTCTGTCACCAACTAAACTAAACACAGCACAGAGTAAACACTAATTTAATATCAGCGCATCTCTCCCAGAAATGACTTCCCTGCTATCCTCACAGCGCTACAGCAGAGCCCTGTGTAGGCAGCCTTTCAGCTCCTCAGGAAGGCAAAGCTCTAAAAATACCAAAGCTACATAAGGTAATGTGGATCCTGCGCTCTGATATTCACACCGCAATATGCTGTAGGAAAGTCTGGGATGCTATTTTTGTAAGAGAGGTACAGAAAAACACACACAGCTGCAGCTGTTGAGAAGATGCTGTTTTTACCTGGGATGTAAAATAGGTAAGAGATGAGAGGCAATTAGTGGTCCACAATCTGGATGCTTAAAATAGAGACCAGAAAATCCATTATATAGATTCACAATGTTTATTACTGATAAGACTGACATGGCAGTAACTGTAAATGTTAAATGTATTGCTAAACTTTTATATTTATACCTATAATATTTTGGCTGTTCTGGTACTACCAGACCTGGGCTGTGAGTTAGTTGAGATGTTAATGGATAGCGTGGTTGATCTGGCTTCTCTTTAGCTTCTCTCTAGCTTCTCTTTAGCTATAAGCTAGACAGACCCAAAAGAGGCAGAAGTGCAAATATTCAAGTTTAAAAAATCCTTAAGTAAAAGTTACTTTAGTAAAAGAATATATATATTTATTCAATTATTATTTTTTTTTATTTCAGATGCAGCAGACATGATGTCCGAATGAATGCCTGAAAAAAAAAACTTAACAAATAAGAGTTCAGCTCAAATGTTAGAATATTAAGCCTGTTCTGAATCTGTAGAGAGAAAATGTATTTCTTGTTAAAAGTAGGAAAATACTCAATTTACACAGAGTAACACAGTACTTTTATTTTGTTACACACTACCTTTGAACAGACCCATAAACAGCTGTCACTAAACTTACAGTTGAACTCTATTTAAGATAAAAAAAATTGTGTAACATTTATTAATTATTGCTCTTACAGTATCTTAAACCCAACACAGGATAAACTAAACTTCCGCTAAAACGACTAATATAACTCTGCAAGTTGTTGTAATACAGTACAACACCTTCTCATCCAATGTTTTTCTTTCTTTTTTATCTCAATTATTTTCTACATTGTAGAATAATATAAAATAAAATAAAAATAAAATACATTAAAAATAACTAAGGAACACGGAATTACATAATCATTCGAATTGTTGGTTGTCCTCAATCCCCTGACCTAAACCTGAGATGGTGATTTGAGGTGATATAGGATGAGCTGTAGCTTCAGCTATTTGTCAGCACCTCCAGGAACTCCTTCAAGACGCTGAGAAAACTATTCCAGGTGACTCTACCTCATGAAGACACTGAGATTAAAATACCAAGAGTGTGCAGATCTGTCCTCAAAGATAATTGTGGTACTTAAAATGTATCTAAAACATAACATATTGGTTTGTTAAACACTTTTTGTGTACAAAATATATCCACACCAGTATAGCTTTAATGTATTTAATATTAAATTTACAATGTAAGAAAACACATTGAAAAGAGGAGGTGTGTCTAAATCTTTCAACTGGTACTGTATACTATATGTAAATATATATTTTAAAGGTTACAGGTTTAAAAAACGCTAACATTAGCTTTTAGAAAAGCATGAATCCAGGCTTGGCATTGTCTGGTGGTGATGTGCTGCTGTCCAGCATCAACAACACTCACTGTATTCTCCTAAAGGCACTGCTGTATCTTATAAATGATGTTACAGCAGATTTGAATGGGGCTAAACAAGGCTTGTTATGGAAATGTTTTGGGGTTTTGGAATTGCCCTTTTTTATTTTGGTTATACCAGCTTTTATTGGGAATGAGGTTGTCAGGTATTGTCAGTTCTACTGTACGTACTGAACTTTCATTATTCAGCAATGCCAAAAATAGAGTTTGACTTTCTGTGGCACCTTTATGTAGGTCTGTTGAATCACTCTCGATCACCAAAGCCCTCCAGAAAAGGCACACAGACACAACAAGCAACATGTCAACACATTTTTCATGTATAAGACATCTTAGATGTGTAATGAAGCGGCTGCGAGTGGTTGTGCCATGGGCTTAGCTACAGTGCTTGCTAGTGTTTGGGGTAATCAAGCAAGTGTTTCCTACATGATGCAATGTAATTGTAACATTCACAAACTTTGATGCATTATTGCCTCTCTCTCAGACACTGCACAAGCTTATGTCAGGTATTTTGGTGAATGCATCATGGTATTGCTCTTCTGCTCCCTGACTGTCACATGATGACATGTAGATGTGTGAAGAAACCCTGGCATCATTTTAACAAGCAGTCTGGAGAGACCCTGAGTTGACAGAGCCGATGTCCACCTACACCGGTTCTCTTTCTCCTCGAGCTAATGCTGTGTGATGAAGAGAATCTGACAATACTCTCCACAAAGCACTAAATGAAATGTGACTCTACAGAGATTTCTGATTATACCAATAACAGAGATACAGGAAGCACAGCCATGCTCACTGACCATGATATCACAGTACAGGAGCACAGAACTACAAAAAAATACATTTGGCCCATTGACCGAAAAATGAGCAAGTAAATGTGTCAGGAACTGCAGGCAGGCAGACAAGGAGGCAGACGTAATCGCAGGTAATAAGAATGTTTTTAAAATAAATAACAAATAAACAAAAGAAACGAGTAAACACGGAACAAAGAAACAAACCAAAACAAACGAGTGAAACAAGAGAACATAAACCTAAACAAACAAAAGATAATAAATAGCAAACAAACAGGGAGGCTTAACGAAGAAACAAACTAATAACTAAAAACTAAGAAAACAAAACAAAACAAAGAAATAAACGAGAAACTAGAAAAATAACAAAGGACAACCGAGAAATAAACAAGATAAAAAACAAGGGAAAACAAACTAGGAATAAACAAGAAGATAAACACTATAGGATAAGGGCTATTAAAAAACAATGAAACTTGGAGAGACAAAACAACATGGGAAGGTGCAAAGACCGACGAGGACAAAGTGACATAGGAGGGCTAAATATACAAACAGGAAACACACACTAAACATGAACACCTGGGATAAGGGCAGAGCTACAAATGGGACACACGTGATGGAAAATTACTGTGGAAGAAACACAGAGGAGCATGGGTCACGTGGGGATAAAGCACAGACATGAGAACAGACAGGAACAGGGCCAGGACGTGACAAAAATCTTAGCATTGCTTATTTATTCCCTGTAGGCATTATCTACCAGTCAAAAGTTTGGACACACCTTCTCATTTAATGAAAAAAAAAATAAGTAAATTAATACTGAAATCATCCAGACAATGAAGGAACACATAATGAAAAATGTAGTAACTTAAAAGTGTTAAAAAATCCAAAATATTCTATGAAACATTTAGGTGCTCTTATCTGGGGTGCTCTTAACTAGCAGTTTCTGAGGCTGGTAAATCTGATGAATGTATCCTGATCCTTATCCTGATGAGTGCCAGTTTCATCATAATGTTTTTGATGCTCTTTGTGACTGAACTTCTTGAAGTTCTTGATTTTTTTTTTTTTTAGATTGACTGACCTTCATTCCTTAAAGCAATATTTTCTTTTCGAAATATGGATTAAAACATTACTCTAATAGGGCTATTTACTGTATACCAACCCTACCTCTTCACACCTTTACAACTTTACTGATGCTCTCAAACACATTAGGAGGCAAGAAATTCAAGTAATTAACTCTTGACAAGTTCAGCACAACTGGTGCTTGAGAGTGCCAAATAGATATGTTGTACATTTCCATTAGGGTCTTGACTAACCTTATTAACACTCCAAGCATAAAAAATATCATCCAGTTCAATCCAGTTTTCTGTGTATCTGCTGAAAGAGTTTTGTGTCAGGAATCATATGCTTTTATGATTTTTTCATTTGGACAGCTGAGCTGACACCAGAGCCCCACCCACTGGATCAGTTGAAGAAATGCTGTTTTGGTCATTTTGATTGAGAACCTCAATGCACAGCAGGATAAGCCAGCAGACTTCTTCTGAGGGAGGGATCAGTACCTACTGTCTGTGGCAGGTCAGTAGATGAAGGGAGATGCAGGCACTTTTAAGTATGAACTAGCCTGTTTGTGTTTTGCTATTTAGCACAGGCTAACAGTAACATGTGGTGAAAATGTTCAGGGTAAATCGGGCCCACCAACAGCGTATTTGCCTGAAAGTGACAGAGCCCTTAAATGGCACATTCTGAAAGGGACTGAAACTGGTAAGAAAATAATTATGTGAAAGTGATTTTGTGAAAAGAACTTCATGAACATGTTTTGTATAGATCTTGTGTAAAAAGAGATAAAATATGTTTCCTTTAATATATGTTATGTAAAGACTATTTATTTGGATATACAGTGCAAAGCTAATTTGCTATTGTCAATATACACAATATGCTCAGAGAGCCTTGATTATACTTTATGCTACTTTGAAGTAACATTATTGGTTTAGGTCAGCATTATGACATTATGCATTATGAGCTGGATCAACCAGATTTATTTATGCTTCTGTCCCACAAGGGATGTGTGTTCTAAAAATATATTTTCAGATTGATAAAACAATTTAATTACGTGAAACCACTGATCCTGTTAAATAAAGGTAGTTTAAAGTGCTATTTTTAAGTGAACAACACCGGCTCAGACAGTTAACCCAGAGCATCGGGGGCGGGATTGTGTGTGCTCTGTCTCACGGACCACCTCGTTCACAGAGCTGAATCTCTGTCTGGTCACTGTGTGTCATCAGGGAGCTGATTATAGACCCTTTGCCCTGAGTCAAAAGCCCTCAGGTCACTAACTTAGCCAAGCCAGGAGATTTCCTTGGAGACAACAAGGGCTACCAGACCATGTACGCACGCAGTCGTCAAGGAAACAGGTGTCAGAACCTTCTGGGTTCTGCGATAAATTTAGATTTCATATTTTTAATCCAATCTGGGTCAGTGTGCCTTGATTCTGATGCTTTAATAAGACAACCAAGGGCTGAAAAATTAATTAAAGTTCTGAAACTGACTGTTAAATATTGTCTGATATTATTGCATTATCACTCTTACTGTTCAAACTACCTCATATCTTCTTGTGAAATATCTGCTTTGTTGTAAACTAATACGGTAATTCTGGGTATGAGGTCAATATCAATTTAACACACCTTTGTGTTATAAAACAGTTTAATATTATTTAAATAGTTGAAAAGTTTAAATATTATGTAAACAATGTATGACAATACATTTTTCAAGATTTACTGACCTTCACTGAGGCAAGTAAAACCTGTAGTTCTTTAAATGTTGTTCTGGGTTCTTTTGGGACCTCCTGGATGAGTTGTCCATGCCCTTTTGGAGTAACTTCAGTCAGCCAGCCACTCCTGGGAAGGTTCATCAGTGTTTCATGTTTTCTCCAGTTGTGAATAATAGCTCTCACTGTGGTTGTGCTCAAGTCCCAATGCCTTAAAGTCTTAAAATCAGATTGGGGCATAATGTGTTGCTTTTTGAGATATTTTATCTGTTTCATGTTGTCAGACAGATTCTATGTAAGCAATTTCTTGATTCTACAGGTCTGGCAGTAATCATTTAACTCATCTTAATTTCCAAAAAGTGGGATCAATCAGTTAATTTATATAGGGGGGCACACATTTTTTTCCCACAGGGCTAGATCGGTTTGCATAGTTTTGACCCTTAATAATGGAAATCATCATTTAAAAAGTCTTTTTTTATATATTAACTCAGGTTAAATTTGTTTGATATTAAAGTTTGTATAATAATCTGAAAAATGTATGAAAAAAGTATGACAAAAATGCAAAAAAAAATATTCTGTTTATGGGGCAAATACTTTTTCACACCACTGTATGTTCTCATCATTTGGCAATTTTATCTAAAATTGTCCACCTTAACAGGAAAGATGAACAGCTGACAGAAAATGTGTGTAGTTAGTGTGTAGTTACACATTAACAATTCTGTGATAACAGTGTAACTATTGGTGAAATATGCAATGTCACAGGTTATAATGACAATTGTACAGGTTTTGTAATTACATGTGTAAAAAGGTCAGTTAGACATATCAGAATATTTTGTCTAATTTCCCATTTTAAAAAATCTGAATAATGATTTTTACAATCCAAAAACACTGCCCTAATTACATACAGCATGTTGGAGAATTCTAAATTAATACAAAACACACATTTTACAAGTGAAAACTTTACACACTATATGCCTTATTAAACCAATTCAAGTAAAAAATGAATTTAAACAATTACTTAAACTTTACAACTGTAATACATTTATATAAGCGTGTATTTCACCAGTAGTTACTCTATTATATTGTTCATAGGTAACTACAGTAGTTATGATATACACTTGTTATAAAGAGAGACATTTATTTTTTTATCCTTATTCTTCTATTATATCTATTATATAAAAGTTTATGTGTAACTATTTGTACTCCTTGACTCAGAGTCTAAATGTACACTACTATATTTAACCTACTAAATATATGTATATGTATGGTATTAAAGAAATGAATCAAATTCACATTAATAAAATTATAACCTTAACCACTAAAAAACAAACAGACAACAGCACAGATTTAGCACAATTAATAATTTTATTTTTAACAGCAGTGTAGTACACTGTATATAACAAAGTATGGTTTTATTCATGCCAGTGTGGTAAAAATAAACACTTTGTCCCAGCCCTCCCACCCCACCAACATTTTCAGAATATCTTTATACACTCTGATAAAAAGTCTCATGTACAGTGAAAAAGAGGTTAATAAACGCAGTGGTCACTCCATCCAAGAGGAAGAGCCTGGCCAGAGTCTCGCAGCCAAAACTGGCAAAAGCCTTTTACAACATTTGCAATAAGTGAGTGCTGTACCCAGCAATGCAGCTGACCAGTGCATTAAAGCACCACTCCAGCTATTTTTATGCGTACGCCCTGAATGCAGCCGCAGCATTTGTATTCGATTTTCATGATCAATCATTTCCTTTTTCCATGTACCATATTTTTCAGAATTTTACCAGTCAGGTATTAAGGAGCAGTAAAGACACTCCGCTGAAGTACAGCGTTATACAAGTGAGTTTTCAGTGCAGTTTCTCCAGCACAGGGGCTGCCTGCAGCTGCATTAGCATTAGCATTAGCTGCTAACCACAGCACTAGCTCTTTTACCGTTTAGAGGTGAGTATATCAGACTGTAGTCTGTGTGTTTAGCGTGTAAAAGTGCTAGCTGATAGCGCCCTGGCTTACTAGAACACTTACAGTTACTCAGTGTAGCGCTGTCGGGCAGCATTTACATCCTGCTAGCGATGCAGTTAGTGGCTAATGCTAATGCTGATACTGCTGCACCCAGTCTTAGTGCTTAAGAACTTCACTAAAAAGTCACCCTTAGACTAAATATGGTTTTCAGGAGAGAAATCTGTGAAGATTAACATCCAGTGGTAATTTTTTTTTTAATTACAGTTCAGTTTTGTTTACTTAGGCACTTCCCCCAGCTTCCCCATTAGAAGGGAAACATGGCTACACCCTCGCTCACTTCGATGTAGGCATCCTTACTAGTGTCCCTCATAATCCAGAGCGCCTTATGTATGAAACTAGACCAGAAAATAGACGTTCATTGATAAATGAAATGTGCCTTTTAATCCGGTACACCTTAATAGTCCAAAAAATACAGTAAAAATGCAGTAAAAAATAGATAATGTATAACTGTAAATTTAAACATGCTTATAATAGAAACCAAGCTTATACAGTATGTTTATATTATACAGTATGTTAAATATGTTTAGAGCTGAAGATTTCTCTTTGTCCTAACATGAAATTTAATTGCTTAATTTTATGTCTGTGGTAATTGATCATATGTTACAAGTTTGGCAGATTTAAGAGATTTAAGTTGAAAAACACTAAGCTATATATAATGTCTTCTAGAATTTGGGTATCTTGGCATACTGCAATGATTTAAATAGTAAACATCTTTCAATGTAAGAGTGTTAGATACTGTACGTCGTTCCATCTTAAAAATGAAAACTTTACAACAGATGGCAACACATAGTAAACTTTTACGTTTAATTAAATAAAAGTTATAAATTGTAAATAAATATTAAAGTACTTGTTTTTTTCCACTAAATATTAAATATGAAGGACAAAAAACAAAGAAACAAACAAAGAAAAATCTTTTTGGATCAACCATTTCCCTTTTCCATGTACCATATATTTTGGACTATAAGGCGCACTTAAAATTAAAATTTTCCAAAAATCGTTTTGTATGAATACCACACATATTAAGGAGCAGTAAAGTCACTCCACTGAAGTACAGCATTATAAGGGTGAGTTTTCAGTGAAGAAGAAAACAAAGAAACAAAAATCTTTTTGGTTTGTTTTTGCACAATATTTCTAAATAAACTGCACTATTGTAATAGTTAAATGAATTAAAGCATTGCTGCCACATTTTTACCAACTGCTTCTTCTGGTACAGCATCACTTACAGCAGTTTGCAGTCTTCCAGGCACTGGGAAATCCTCCATATATCTGGACCAGGCCCCTGAGCATCTTGCATGTGTGCGTGTGCATGAAAGTCACAGCGAAACGCTGCTTTGGTAGGCAAACATCATTCTCATTAGCATCAAGTTTTGTACAGGTCAAAAATGCAGCATGCAGTCAAATGCCTGGAGCCTCCCTGGGCCATAACAGCTTTGTGATGATCGGCTCCAATGTGCATCAGGGAAACGGAGGCATTCTCCAATGAATCCCCACCGGTAAAGTGGTGACGGCTGGCAGGGTGAGACCCTAGCTGGCTTTCACAAACTCTACTCCCTCTCTGGAACACTGAGGTCCTAGCAGTGAATCAATTCCACTGGCTTATGTAGATGAACATCTTTCTGCGACAATATTGGGGCGTTTAGCATCTGTTATCTCCATGTGCACGGAGTCGTAATTAATACACATGTCTCCGCTCCTCCCTCTGCTGGATTCTGTAGAGGGAACAACAGACTCAAAGAGAATCCACAGGGGGAAAAAAGATCAAATAGAACGCATTGATGCTAATTTAGCATTTTTTTTGTATCTAAAGGCAGAAGTCCACACTCGGGGCCATTACTCTTTGTAGATTATTAATCAGTAACGCAGAGTGCCCTGGGAGTTTAATATGTTTAGGTAATAAGGAACATGTCCAGCAAAGGAAATTTATTCACACACACACACACGCATATATAGCAATTGTAAGAACACACTGTTGAAGTCTAAACTGAACCATGGAGGAGGATGATGCACAGAGAGCAGAACCTTGATAAATGATGCTAGTGAGACTAGTAAGTACAACAAGCCAGTTATCTGAGTTTAATCAAAGTTTCACATTGATTAAATGTTTAAATACTTATTTACGTATGCAATTTGAAGACTAGCAGCACTAGCTTGCAGCTTCAACTGTAAAATTATTGCTTAGTGATTATTATTATTAAGGCCAGACAAATTTGCTCACTCCACTCATTTAACCAGTTCCTTTGTTGACAGAAAAAAAGAAGAAAAAAATGGATACACTAAAATTAGTAAAAAAAAAATAAAATAAAATAATTATAATGCAAGATTCAGTATTCATGATTCAAAAACTTTCGCTCCACTATGCTGATGTATGACATTTGCAATGTCAGCAACTGCAACAACCTACAATTAAAGTATTAAATAAAAAGTATTTTTTATTAGTATTATTTAAACACTCAGCAAGCACTTTATTTGGAACACTATTCTGGAACCACTCTGGGTTGAACCTCTCTCACTTTAATGCTGGGAATGTCCTGTTCGTTTTACCACGTTATATTGGTGTTTAATTGTGATGTGACTTGGAAGACCACTGATGAAGACTGATCTCATCAATTATCATGTTTAATATGTTCAACCTGTAACCTGGTTTATTATCATGCTGGATGTAGCCATTAGAAGATGGGTAATGTGCGACCATGAAGGGATGCACATGGTCAGCAAAAATACCCAAATAATCTGTGCCATCTGATACAATCTGTGGTGTTGATACAATTCTACACATCATTACACCACCTGCATTACCCCCAGGACTGTTGATAAAAGGTCACATTCTGGCCTGAGCAGAAATCAGATTTATCAATGTCTGCCGTTTTTTATTTTTAGGGTTAAGCTGTCTATTTTGATGATCTATGCTGACTGCAGCCTCAGCTTTCTGTTGTTAAAGTGGTTTTCTGCTGTTGTAGCTCACCCACCTTTGGGTTTGCAATGCTTAGAGGTTATCTAAGGTTAAGCGCTTTTCCGTCTTTCAGTCTTAAGAACTGCTGCTAAATTGGATGTTCTTTCTTTATTTGGGCTTATTTGAATTCTAAGAGGCTAATTCTAATTCTAGAGACGGTTGTGTCTAAAACAAAACCCAGGAGATCAACAGTTCTAGAAATTCTCAAACCAGCCTCTCTGGCACCAACACATATGCAATACTGATGATTGATGGCATCTTTGGCCCTTATATGTGTGATCTTATGCACTACACTGCTACCACATGATTGGCTAATTAAATAATTCAATTAATGAATAGGTGTTCACATGTTCCAAAATAAAGTGTAAAGAGTGTATATGCATTTCTATGTATTTAATAAAGTGCAACTTTTGTTCCTTTGGAGGGCAATTTAGGTTATGTAGGAGATAACTGAGTTCAAATGATGCCCTGTAAGACTCACAAATCTTACTTTCCTTGTGAATTATGAAGTGGTACTGTTTGTTGTTTTCCAAGGCCTTTGGGTAAGCACCATGTAAACTGGATACTGTTCAACACCTCGGCTGCTGTTTGTTTTTAAGGACACTGAGAGCAAGAATATGTTGTGCACAGAAAGGGCATGGGAGGTTGAGCTTTATATATTATTAAAATAAATCATTTTAAACATACTCTGGTACTCATTTAAACATACTCTGGTAATCAGAGTATGTTTAAATGATAATGCTTTATCTTTTTTTTTTATCTTATCTTAAAGTAATCTTGATCTTAAAGTAAAATATTTCAGTTTGTAATTTAGCTTCACCAAATACAAATATGGAGTTTTCCTCTAATTATGTGCAAAATCAGGGTAATTAACTGTAAAAAACCTGGATGAAGCTGTTTAAAATGTTAAAATCTGTATCTATTGGTCGGTCCTATGTATAGTGAACACTCCTAAGTTGATTGATATCATGCGTAACGAAATACTCTCCATGCTTGTTCTAAGATTGATGTGGCTATGTTCATGCTTCTACGACTGCCGTGGACATTTTTCCCCAAAATGCAGCCAGTGCTACAAGTTGGATGCATGTTGCAGGTTGAGTTCATTTGTATAAGTGATATGAGGTAAATGAATGCTTTCTAACCCTATCATGCCAGTCTGCATTCAACCCCATCCAGCATGCACTCATATCATACTAAAGCGTTTTACCCAGCCGCCCCACAGTCGGCAGCGTCCTCCTCGTCAAATCGGTAATGGTAAATCGACCGTGACAATATTGCTTCTTTGGGGAAAAAGAACATTGAGGAAAATCAAAGGGTTGAAGCTACATTTTATCTCATTCCTCAAACCTATTAGAGGAGAAGCAAAGGAATCTCTTCGAAATCTCCAACTCTAGTCTGCATGCTGTGATTTGAAAGGCGTTGAAAAGATTTAAATACTAAAGAGACGTCAGGATATGTGTCGGAAAAAAAGAAAGGGTGTAAAGAGACTAAAAGCAGCCTCAGCTAAAGTCAGCCTGCAGAAGTGCTTTGTTCAAGCAGCATCATCAAGGTACCAAACCAAGCCTTTCTTTACAGCTACAGAGCTCCTGTGTGCAGGGGCACAGTGCATCTGCTCTTAAAGATAAATGCCCTGAAATATCAGTCAGTCAAGAGATAGTCCAGCGCCTAGGGGCAAATATAAAAAAAATCAAGTCTCTGTAAATCGTTTTGCATGCAGTCGACTGCATAATTATACAAGCAACCACTATTCTTAGAGTAGACTTCATCGGCAGGCCAGATTCCAGCTGGACATGCATCTATTTACAATACAAACTGTTCTTTCCTCCTTCAACAGTTTCCTCATCTGTTGCCAAGTGAGGAAAGGAGACCTGTAATAAATAAACCCGCCAACTTATATCCCATAAATAAACATTCTCTCTCGATTCAAAAGGGTCCCTCGTCTCTTTTTTCCGCTTCTGGGGTGACAGGCCTCGAGACGGTGAAGATGTCCTGGCATTTGAGTTTGGTTTTGGGGGTTGAAGTCTGTGGAGGTGGGCTCTGTCTGCTCTTCTCAGAGAGCAATCTCAAGATCTCACCCACCTGGGCCTCCAGCACAGACAGACGGCCGCTCAGCGTCTGGATGTCCCCCTTCAGCTCCATCTTAGCCTCCTGCAAGCTGTTCTGTAGGAGAGCTGGCTCCGGACCAGGCTGGATTGGAAGAACTTGTGGAGGCAGGACCCCAGCTCCAGGACTGGGCTGCTCGAATGGACTTCGCTCGAATGGGCTTCGCTCGAACGGGCTCCGCTCCATCGGACTACGTTCCATTGGGCTGCGAGAGTCCCCGGCCCTGTCGATGCGCAAGTCACTTTTGGTGATACCACTGTCACAAGAATCAGTCTTGTGTAGTGCACTTTTTTCATCTTCACCACCTTCGTTGCCACTTCCATTGCCGTTGTCATTGCCACCGTTGTCCGATCCTCCTGCACCCCTGGGAACTCCCCCCTCGGCCTCCTGGTTCTTGCCGTCCTCTGAGAGCAGCTCCACGGACTGGGAAACATCTCCCCACTCCTCGTCTCTCTGCTGCCGGACCGGATCAGGCGGAGGAGCGAGGGAAGTTCCAGTCCCCGGGTTCCTGAGACGCATCCAGCCCCGCCCACCGCCCCCTGCCCTGGGGCGAACTGGACTGGTGACTTTTAGGCAGTTCTGTCCCCCTACGCCCAGGCTGGGCTTCAGTTCCAAGGCCTCGTGGCCATCGCCTCGGCCAGAGTCCTCTCTCTGAATGTAAGCCAGAGAGCTCTGCACAGGGGTTATCTGTGAGACAGTCACAACACTGGGGCCACCGTTCCCTCCAATACTGCCTGAAACAGGGGCCCCGTTTTGCATAGGGGGTCCGTGCTGATGTTGGAGTGTGTGGTGCACCTGGTACTGGGGCTGATGATGATGAAGGTGATGGTGCTGCTGGTGAGATAGGGGTTGGAGCTGGTGCTCCACCTGGAACTGGTTCCGCTCAAAGTCTGACTGCAACGAACCCTGTGTCCTCATCTCCTTCTGCTGCTTGAACTTCTGGAAGAGCTTGCGAACCGGATGGTCCACAGGAATGGAGAGCGTCACCTCGTTCTTCTGATGCCTCCTTTCCTCCTCCTCCTTCTTCACGTCAGCAATTTTGCGAAAGATGATCTGTAAAAAAAAAAAGGGAACTGTTTAAAAAAGTGAGAATTGTAATAGTTTGTTTGAATACATATGTTTATGTTCATATACAGCTCTGGAAAAAATGAAGAGGCCACTTCAGTTTCTGAATTTCAGTTTCACTTCAGTTTCTCTGATTTTGCTATTTATAGAAATATGTTTGAGTAAAATGAACTTTGTTTTTTATTCTATAAACTACAGACAACATTTCTGCCAAATTTCAAATAAAAATATTGTCATTTAGAGCATTTATTTGCAGAAAATGAGAAATGGCTAAAATAACAAAAAGATGCAGAGCTTTCAGACCTTAAATAATAAGTTCACATTCATAAGGTTTTAAGAGTTCAGAAATCAATATTTGGTGAAATAACCCTGGTTTTAATGACAGTTTTCGTGCATCTAGGCATTTTCTCCTCCACCAGTCTTACACACTGCTTTTGGATAACTTTATTCCACTCCTGGTGCAAAAACTCAAGCAGTTCAGCTTGGTTTGATGGCTTGTGATCATCCATCTTCCTCTTGATTATATTCCAGAGGTTTTCAATTTGGTAAAATCTCATACTCATATGAAACTCATAATTTCTTTTATTTTTTTTTCAATTAATTAAACCGATATGCTCCATACAAAAGGATAATTGTGTGTACTTAGCAAAACATCTAATTAATGAAAATAATGATAAGGTTAAATAATCCACTGACCAAGTAAAAGCGAATGAAAATGAAAAAAACCCATTAAAGGCTACAAAAGATGAAGGGAAAATATTTGTAATGAAGACCAGCCTTACTCTGTCATCAACGCTAGATCTTTTCTTCCACTTGTGACCTTCTTAGCAGGAGTGTGAGTGCACAGGTGCCTAATTAAGCCTTGCCGTAGTTAAATATGACACATATTGCGCCATTAAGGCTCATAAGAGATTGGAGGGCACAGCTGATTGGAGCAGGTTCATTCTGGATCATCCTCGGTAATGCTCAGACTCTCATCATGAAAAGAACATTGAAGCTTCACGCTGTAGCCTGCTATAGCGACTGTGTTCAAATTCAAACAACAACCCATTTATTGATCCATTGATGTACACAGGAAACACTCGGGTGATTTTCATGAGAACCTATCTGTTACGCTGATATTTCTCAGTCTCTGGAAAGCCTCCCTTAAGTCATGCAGCTATTGCCTCCGCTGTTAAAGATTTATTGTTTATGTGCGCGCTTAGGCGGAGTGCTGGGGTCAAGTGGCACTTTAGAAGACTGAAGGAAGCTGCCTTGAGATCAGACAGGGTTTCAGAGGGGGGCTAAGTATTGAGCTGCAGCAAACAGGCCTGGACTTCTGCCAAATGGAAATGCGGTTTGCGCTCGCAAAAACCACAACAGGCAGGCCTGTCAAACTTTTAAGTGCTTAAACTGCCGATAGCTAACGAGCAACACACTCTCCTTCAGTAAATAAGCCGCCTCCGGGCATTAGACTCTCCGAGGTCAGAGGAAGAGTAGCAGCCTCCGGCAAGTCCAGAATAACCCTCTGACCCAGACCACCACCCTCTCCTCCCTCACCTCACCTCCCTCCAGCTGCGGCTAAGCTCACCACCCCAGCTTTGATTGCATACGTTGTTAATTAGACAGCCCTAATTAGCCGCCCAGGCCTCACGGGAAGCCCTGGGGAGGACGGCGTGGCCCAGACTGACACACTATACAAGACACCGGCCGTGCAGCTTATTACTTTTAACAAGGTTTCCTATCTTACTCTTTAAGGATCATCCTCAGTTTGGTTGCGTTGGGTTGTTGCTTTTTGCTTTTACTTCCCTTCTCCTTCTTCTGTGTTGAAATGTTGGGACAAAAAATCAGCTGAATGGTTCTTTAAAAAGTTATTTTATTTTAATAAATAATTCTGTATTAAGTAGAAATAATTAGGTATGAAATATTATTATAATATATAATATATAATATATTATTTCCCCATTATGAGTTTGACAGTGTTAAATCATCACTTTACTTGTTAAATGAACACTAAGGGCCAGTTTCCTGGATAGGGATTGAGCTTAGTCTATTACTAAACATCATTTTGAATACATATTTTCCACTGAAAAGAAAATATAGTAAACTGGGTTTAGTCCCTAGTGTTAATTTGACACTATTAGTGTTTATTTAACGCTGGCAAATGCATTGTGTATTTTTAACTCTAAAATTTGTAAGACATTGGCATTTTGTATAAGCAATCATTTGATATTTTTCTTTTTCCAAATTGCTGTAAAGTACATACTGAAAATCCTTGGAAACAAACATGGTTTTAACACTTGGTTTTAAACTAAGATTTGGGACAGAGAGAAAAGAGTGTTACTGAGTACTGACATCACAACAAATGTTTAAATGTGTGCTGTAAGACTTTATTCTCAAATATTGCAAAAAATCACAATAACCCCTAACAATGCATGACCATATACCAACCATTCCTCCCTTTTTGGACAAGTTTTTTATTTAATGCACATCCATATTTTAGTTTTTGGTATTCAAAATAACAGTGTACGGTATACAAAAGAACTGTTTTCTTTTTTTTTTCTAAAAGGAAGAAATGGTTGATATATATACATATACAGCTCTGGAGAAAATTAAGAGACCACTTCAGTTTCTGAATCAGTTTCTCTGATTTTGCTAAGTTTATATTCATACAGTTTTATGTGTTTAAAAAACAATATTTGGTGGAAAAACCCTAGTTTTTAATCACAGTTTCCATAAACCTTGGCATGTTCTCCTCCACCTGTCTTACACACTGCTTTTGGATATATTTATGCCACTTCTGATGCAAAAATTCAAGCAGTTCAGTTTGGTTTGATGGCTTGTGATCATCCATCTTCCTCTTGATTATATTCTAGAGGTTTTCAATGTGGTAAAATCAAAGAAACTCGTCATCTTTAAGTGGTCTCTTATTTTTATTATTATTATTTTCAGAGCTGCATTGTTATTCACTAATAGGGCTCAAATGTTGCCAGAGGAATTCCCATTGTTTTAGCTGAAATAAAAAAAACCTGATTATTTGTATTGAATTTTTTTTTTAAAGTTCAGTGTGTTGGAGACAGTGTATGTGACACACTGTGTACTCCACTTGTGTCCACAATAAAACTAGGAAAAATGAGTGAAAGAGGGAAAGATCTCCACCGGCTCTCTCATTTTCTAAAAATCACTATCATGTGCCTCGTGAGATAACATCAGAGCAACTGTGCTGACTTTAAAAACGTCATCTCCTAGGGGCAAGTGGCGGTCTGTGGTGATAAAAATAGAGCCGAGCATGTCATGTGACTCTTCGTTATCCCTGTGCGGTCTTTCTGCACCCTACAGTGCTGCGGTCGCATGTCACTTCCCATCTCCCAGGAGGACTGTAGTAAATAATGAATCCAGCCCCACTCTGCTGCTTCCGATTATTTAAGAACCACTTAGTACGAATTCAGCAAGACACAAGCGACAGAGAGAACAAGACAGAGGGAAGGAGGTTGAGCGTGAGATCAGAAGCAAAGTAGAAAATGATTAAGATGAGGAGAGATATAAAGATGAGGTTCTGGAGAATCCCAACACAACAGAACTACAGAAAGACTCAACAAAGACACTAATTGCTCTTTGAAAATAATGTATTATTTTCTTCTTCCAACAAAAACTGGTGTTGGAAAAGCTTCCAGGCACTTGTTGTTGTGAATAAAAAGGCAAATAATTTAGTAGCTTCTTTTTTCGAGGTAACAAAAATAGCAGTTTTTTTGTTGTTGGTTTAGCCCACATGATGATCTTGCCATTAAGACCAGGCTCAGTTAAGTATTTAACAAGTAAAAAAGTTGGTTCCAATTCCAGACAATCCTACAGTGGTGTAAACAATATTCTACAGGAAAAATAATGTATTACATACAAAGGAGCTGAACAGACAGACCGAACAAACTATCAAGTGTTCTCTCTAAGTCTGATCTAAACAACCTTTTTTAAGTTTAATCTGGTATATATTGCCTGTGTAATCACTACTATTATAAACTAATGCCATCTCTGCTGTTACTTGCACTTGTTAAATTGCACTAATATGCACTAGTCCAGAACACAGGAACTTCTTTCTGTGATTATTTTATTATTCATGCTTCTGAAAGCTCTGACCAATAAGCAGAAAGAATATTCTTAACTGGATTGTTGTGATGCATTTTGGAGTCCTTGGGGTTTTCCTTGTGTGAAAACAAGCCAAACCAATATGGACTGACTGATTGGGACCAGAGCAAACAAACTATGTGCATAAAAACAACATTACTAACATGATAAGATCCTTAAAATCTTTTAACTCCATTTCCAACTGTATGTATATTAGTACTTTCAATGTTAACACATTACTGTATATACACTGTATTTATACACTGTGTATAAGGGGAAGATTTTGGCCATTTTTGCTACTGAAAAAATGCCACTTTCTTGGCCTCCCTCCTCAAATTGATTCTGATCTAAAGAAAACCATAACAAAAAAGCCATTTTTATCATCTCCCATCTTTATTACCGTATTTTTCGGACTATAAGGCGCACTTAAAAACTTTTAATTTTCACAAAAATTGACAGTGCGTCTTATAATACGGTGCGCCTTTTGTATGGATTTTACTCGTCAGGTTGTAAGGAGCAGTAAACACACACTCCGTGCAGCGTTATAGAGAGTTTCAGTGCTATACAGAGTCCAGAGCCGTGCAGCTCCGAGGCTGAGCAGCAATAGCATTAGCTAGATGCTAACCGCTAAGCTAGCTAGCTTATTCACTGAGATCAGTATTATCTAAATTTTACTCGTCAGGTTGTAAGGAGCAGTAAACACACACTCCGTGCAGCGTTATACAGAGTTTCAGTGCTATACAGAGTCCAGAGCCGTGCAGCTCCGAGGCTGGAGCAGCAAATAGCATTAGCTAGCTTATTCACTGTTCAGAGATCAGTATTATCTAAATTTTACCCGTCAGGTGTAAGGAGCAGTAAACACACACTCCGTGCAGAGCAGCAATAGCATTAGCTAGATGCTAACCGCTTAGCTAGCTAGCTTTTTCACTGTTCAGAGATCAGTATTTTCTAAATTTAGCGCTTTTAATACTGCTGGAGCAGTATTATTAGAGTTAGATGCTAATCGCTAAGCGTTCACCGTTCAGAGGTGAGTTATCGGCCTGTAAGTCTGTGCTGCTTTGCCTGGCTAGCATTAGCTAGATGCTAAGCGCTAACTCTCTCAGAGGTGAGTTTTATCAGCCTGTAATCTGCTTGTTTACCGTGTTAAAACAAGCTACGGGGGACGAATCGCTAGCTAATATCTCACTGTCTTACCAGAACACGCAGGATTACTCAGTGTAACGCTGTCGTTTAAGTTTGGGTTAACTTTACTAGTTTAGGTGACTAGCTAGCGTGCTAGCGGATAGCTATGCTAACGCTGGTGCAGCAAGCCTTAGTGGACATCTGGAAATCTAAGCTTACTGTAAATAAACTGAAGCACGTTACTCACCCAAATAAACAGTTTTCAGGAGAGGAATCTGTGTAGATTAATATCCAGCACTCGTTTGACTTTGAAAGAGCTAGATTTATATATACTGAGACGCTCCACCGGCAAGCGACCACCCCCGGTGGGGGAAGGGAAACATGGCGCCACCCCTGTTCACTTTGATATAGGCACCCTTTCTAGTGTCACTTAACGCGCCTTATAATGCGATGCGCCCTATGTATGGAAAAATAGCAGAAAATAGGCGTTCTTTGATAGTGCGTCTTATAATACGGTGCGCCTTATAGTCCGAAAAATACGGTACAAGTTTGGAATTAGGATTCCATTACGGGTCCAGCACAAGTGTAGCCTGCCAAAGCCTATTCATGCAGGATTTATGGGGCCTAATCTTTAACTCTAGAGCACAAATAAAAAGCATCTATTATTCATGCAGACCGATTTAGCAACACAATTCAAACGGGCAGCGTGCATCTGTGCAGATGTCGAAAATCTATTAGCATTTTTACCACTCACTCCATCCTCTCTCCAGCAGGGCAAGCTCTGTTTGAATCAATTACAGCTAAATGCAGAGATGCAGCTACATATCCACGCGTTTGTAAATGATAATGAACGCGTATGAAAGGCAGACTAGAGCTGTTTTTAAATGTTTGAAAGTGCAGCACGGCACTGTGTGTAAGTAATTTTAACATGCTAACATAAAATAAATAATAATGTGCTCTGCTATCATGCTTTATAAGTGATGTAATAAAGCATAATAACAGTCACTGAGCTATACAGTGTGACTGTACCTCACGACTGAATAGCATATCTTTAGCGTACATTACTGCACTATTCCTCCTTACTGATCTTACAGGATTAGGCCAATAACTGCAGAGCCCAGCCTATCTACTCACAAAAAGAAAGAAAGCAATGTGTCAACAGCCTGCCCTGCTCTACTGGAGGAAACTGATTAAATACGACAAACCAGATAATTAAGGATTTGTAATGATCTCTTCGCATCCAGAGAGACTTTGAAACGAGAAGCCTATTTTTCATCTGCTCTCTCAGAAGCTGGCATTATTTTTTCATTTCACCACCAAGAGCTGGTATATCGTTCCTTCAACAAATATGCACTGCATTAAGGGAATAATTGGATAGGCATGCTGCAGGTTTCATTAGCTCATTACTGAGATCGCTGCACAGCAGTAACACTAATGATCTCTTCGCATCCAGAGAGACTTTGAAACGAGAAGCCTATTTTTCATCTGCTCTCTCAGAAGCTGGCATTATTTTTTCATTTCACCACCAAGAGCTGGTATATCGTTCCTTCAACAAATATGCACTGCATTAAGGGAATAATTGGATAGGCATGCTGCAGGTTTCATTAGCTCATTACTGAGATCGCTGCACAGCAGTAACACTGCACATTCCAGTCAGACTGCTCTAAACGCTTTCAAATTATCTGGTGAAAAGCCACTGGAATCGAGTGTAAGGCAAAATTAAAGGTAATTTTAAAGATGCTTCACTAAAAACGTGATGTGGTCTATTGTTATGTGTTTTAAATATAGATATGATTGTTTTAAAAATGATGGGTATCCAAGCTTTATTAAAAATACTTAGAATCATCCGTTCCATACACCATCAGACTGTACACATGATGCTCTTAGTAGACACTAGTTTACTATTTTATTACTACTTGCAAAACTACTTACTCACTATAGCTGTAATGCTCTACTGTGTGCAATATTCAATTCACTATGTGTACCGCGATCTCTTTATCACCATTTGTGCAATATATTTAACGTGCAATATTTCTCACCTTTTCATCTACTATTGATTTGCTTTTTATTCACAGGTTAGTCCTTGTGCAACAAAACTGGTCACAACCTATCATATTCAAATCTCCTCTGTCCTTATCTCAGCTGCACTAGATGTATATATGTTTTAGTATTTGTAATATTTTTTTATATTTTATGTAATCTTTTGTATATTTTGTATATAGATTTATTATTATGTGTTTCAATATTTTCCTGACCTGTTTCTCTGTCCTTCCCTCTGTGCTGCTGCAACAGTGTGATTTCTTCCATTGTGGGATTAATAGAGAAATTATCTTATCTAATATCATTGTCAGCAGACACTTGTTTTTTCTTAGATTTGGAGTGATGTTTAGATTTGACCAATATTTAATATTGGGAACCACTTTAAAATAAGGCTCCCTCATAAAGGCTTTATAAAGGAGTTTATTGGTATCAAGAGTTTATTGATGTTAATAAGGTTGTAAATACTTAATTAACCATTAATAAGAAGTTATAACATATGCATAGAAAAAAAAAAAACAGTGTTCTGCTGTTTGCCAAATAGTGATTCCAAATTCATTTATCCTGTTAAACATCGGCTCTTTGTGGATCCTTATCTTAATTTATTACCTTTAACTACCCAGATTAATAATTCATTCAATAATCATAATGCGATGTATATTAACATAAAAAACAACAAATAACTAAACTAACTAAACTGACTTTCCATGATATTATTTTTATTAGATATAGTAATGCTGATTGATGAAAAAAGTAGGTAACATTTATAAAGGAGGTACCTAATATTGTGCTATTGAAGAGCAAAACATGTATAAAATGTACTTTAGCTTATATGTACAAAGTACAGGCAATGTTTCTGCTTAATTCTAATCAACGTAGCTATAGTGTCATTTTAATATTATCATCATTATCACCAATATAGTTCTTTCCCAAACAGTAACTCCTATGATTGGGCAGTTATTATGATTAATGCTCTTAAAGTGGGGTTATAAAATAAATAAAAAAATGTTGGGAGAAAGAGCATGCCTGAAGCCTCTCCTGACAATCTATCCTATAAATAGAATCTCTACCTTGTACAAGTCACCAGTACAACTGCGGCACAAAATATTGTAAATGTTCTGGTCAGAAGGTACCAATTATGCTTCTGCTAGCAGATGCAAATGTTGAGGAGTTGAAGAGGATGGAGGGCCATTACCAAGAACTGAACTTCCCATCCATTAAGATAGGCCTGTCTTTGTGGCCCTACCACTGTTTCCACATCTACCACTACACACACACTAGTTGTACCAAGTATGACAAAAAATGTACCATGATGTATGTGATATTACAGTATAACATGCAGTTAAAACTTATTAAATCAATCCTTAGGCTTGACATTGACTACCATTTTCCCTTTATAAACAAATCCTTTTTTGATGGGCTATTAGAAAAAAAACTTCTGACTCACTGTTGACCAAATGTGGGTTTTACAGTTAATACGTTTTTTTTGGTGTGTGACCTTTTTTATTCAGACACCTCAATTAAAAAGATCCAGCTGACTGATTCCAGCATCAAGGTGATGCAGCTGCCAGAAAATTTAATCTTGTATTAAACCCACCTGTGCCTGAGAGAAAAGCCCTAAAAGAATCAAGCAAGTCATGCAAACACTACATTTCCAGAAAACACACAGGCAGACAGGTGCTGGTAATGCAACGTGGTCAACCACATAAACAGCCCTGGCCTGCTCCCAGCCCGGAGCTGCAGGGATAATGGCAAAAGCAATCTTCTCAATCAATCAGCTGGAACCACAACTGAGAAATCCTGCAGACTGAGAGACAGGCACTGTACTATTACTCTCAAAAAAAAAACTCAGAGCATTGCGCCATCCGAAACACACAAAACCAACCATGGATCACACAACGTTTGATAAATTTGAAAATAAAGAGCATGTGCACAAACACACACACAGTACAGTGCTGTGAAAAAGTTTGCAATTTGCATTTTTTAAATGATAATGTCATTTATCAATAAAAAAAGTATAAATAAATAAATAAAGTAATAAATAATAAAAAAATAACTTGCATTTAAAAGCATTTGAAAAAGTACACATAAGCTTAAGGTCGCAAACTGATGGGCGGACTTTCTTCTTCAGGATTTGCTTTCTGGTAAAAAAGTGAAAATCATGCTTCCATCAATTACAGCAAATTGTATGGGTACTAAAGCAGCAAAGCAGCCCCAGACCTGGGGTCAGGGTTCTTTTGTAACCTCCTGGATGAGTTGCCCATGTCCTTTTAGAGTAATGTCCATAGGCCATTCACTCCAGTGAAGGTTTATCTGTGTTCCATGTTGTCTCTATAACAACAGCTCTCACTGTGGTCTGCTGGAGTCCCACAGCTTTAGAAATGATTTTGTAAATTCTTCAGATCAGGACATAATGTGTTGCTTGTTGGCAGTAATCAGACCTGGTTGTGGAGAGTGAATTTGAACTTCCAAAAAATGTAGTTAATCACATTTAATTTATGGAGATGGGCAAAAACATTTTTATAGAGGGCATATAAGGGTTTTATAAACTTTTTTTTTTGCTTTTTATTTGTACTTAGGTTATATTTGTCTGATATTAAAGTTTGTTTGATAATATGAGAAATGTTAGTATGATACAAAAGCAAAACAAAAATAAATACTTTTTTACGCCGTTGTAAATGCAGTGGTGGATTCAGGTTGGCAGGTGGCATTGATGGCACTTAATTGTGGTATACCTTTTTTTTTTATTAGAAGGACCAAAGGGCATCCAGAGATTAATAGATGGGCACTAATTAAGACATTTTACCAAATGTTCTTGATCTAGAGGCACGTCATTATAAGTTAGCCAATGGTGCACTTTTCTTGTGTCTTTTCTATGGCACTCTAAAGGCACTTTAGCATCACTTTTTTTTTAACCATTGGGGCACCGGGGAGGGTTAGCCCCCCATTTCTATGTGCATACATGACCAGCAGCAGCCACATAGTTCACTAAATGAAGAAGTAGAGCATATGCACAAAAAAAAAGAAAAACAGGACAATGTAGCTCCTGAGGAGAAAAAGCCAACATGAATGATTCAGTAGAGGTGGAAATGGTGAGCTTTTAAAGAGTGTGTGTGTGTGTGTGTGTGTGTTTTCAGCCCATTCTCCTTCACTTTATTCCTAATGAAGGGGTCAGATTTAACATTTGCCAAGGTCTGTAGTTTCCTGCCTCTAAACGCCCCATTACAGGCTGGATGGCACTTAGGGGCAGACATTAGTTTCCTGTGAGGTGACACTGTTTGCACCATTGTAAAGAGCACACGATGTGCAGTGCACTTCACACATAGCTGCTGTTCTAAAAAAAGACACTCCAGACTGAATCTCCGCATGTATATGTACGAAATGTCAGAAATAGGAAACAATCTTGCAGCAAGAAATCATTTTTCGGTCAGCAGCGCAATTTAAAGATGCAGTCCCACAGAAACAGTGCGCTATTTTTAGTGCAGCGTTTCTTCCTCAGTGCTCCTTCCACTTTCTGTGAACTGTGTTAACCTATTCACCATTGTAGTGGAAACAAACAGCTGGATCGCGATAAATCGTTCATCTTAAGATGATATATAGCACAGCGTCAACAATCAACATCTGAGGCCCCAGTAGTGAACTCATATCTAAGTCTCTTAAGGCATATTTACTATTCTACTATTTTAATTTCATGCATTCAGAGTGAGGAGCATTGTTCAGAGCACAGTCAGTTAAGATCTTATAATGAAAGAGTGAAATGTAGTAGTCTATTATAGGGGTTGCATGGACTAATTAACAAGCCAACTAATCAACCAGGACATCCAGTAGTTGCCAAACGTATCAAATAATGTATAAGTATAAATACTTTGTTATCTTACTTATCATATTTTTTGCACTATAAGGTACACCAGATTATTAGCCCCTGTATGGATTGCTGCCATATTTTCCTTCTAATTCAGCAGGTCTCGCCGCTGGGTGGTGATACCTGTAAAGCTAAGCTAATAAACAAAACTGTAGTCAGTTTTCAAAAAAACTGAAAAAAAAAAATATATATATATTTTTTTTTCAGAGGTGGAAAGTAATGAATTACATTTACTCAAGTTACTGTAATTGAGTAGATTTTATGAGTAATTTGTCATTTTTTGGTTTTTAAAATAGGTAATTTTACTTTTACTCAAGTACATTTTGACACGATTAATCTACTTTGCTACATTGGAAAACTGGTGGTAAGTATTTTTAACATAAACAATCTGCTTGAATGTTTTATAATTTTTATAAAAAATGTTTTACAAGAACATGTAAATAGCAGTTAAAGCATAGCAATGGCAAGTTAAAATATAACAATGACCTGTAAAACTATAAAAATACCGTTTATAGTCACATATATGACCATAACATTTTAACAGTAAAGAATAAAATTGGATCATAGAAACCTTGTTGCCACTTGTTTTTGAAATTTTTCTATGGGGTGGTCTGAACAAATACTGCCTGAAAGGTCCAAATTATTATGTGGAATAATAATTCATTAATATATGATTTGTTGTACTTTTTTACATCAAATAATTAAAAGTAACTATGTAACTTTTACTCAAGTACATTTTTAGATGGGTACTTTTGCTTTTACTTGAGTACAATTTTAGCAAAGTAAAGGTACTTTTACTTAATTACAATTTTTCTGTACTTTTTCCACCTCTGTATATTTTAAGGGCTCCTAGCGCTTAGCAGCCTCAGTGCTGGAGAACTAAACTGAAACTCCTTTATAAAGCTGTATTTCAGCAGAGTGGCTTTACTGCCCCTTTACAACCTGACTGATACAATTCATACATAGCGAATAATTAATGTCCAGATGACCGAAATGGAAGGTGTGAAGGCACTCTAACAGTAGTTGACGGCCCTCAACTTTTTCAAGCTATTCATGAGAAAGAAAGATGCTGTAATCATGTAATGATCTTGTGTCAGCCATCTGGGTACATAATGACAGAGGAAGAGTCCAGCACAATGCCTCTATCTAATTTTATCCTTTTCTCAAAGGTATAAACAGGTATAAACACAGGCTCCTGCCTCTTCTTCAGATTAACAGGGTTGTCTTACACAGAGGAATCCGCCGAGAGAATCAGATGACACATTCATCACTCACGACAAGAGAAAGAAGAAAAGTGACATGCTCAGACAGTGACGGAGTGACGGACAGTAGGGACTGCGACAGCTCCTCTGCCCTGCCTCACCCCAGGGGAGGGAAGAGATTATGAGAAAAGAGGATCTTCACACCATATCCATTTTTCTTCCATCGTCAAA